>NW_026068101.1:2005789-2077444 GCF_014885135.2 Alexandromys fortis
TCAGATTCTGAGATTCTTTCTTCTATTTCTTGTATTCTATTGATTACGCTTGTTTCTGTAGGCTCTGCTCGTTGATCTGGATTTTCCATATCCAGCTGGTGCTCAGTTTGTGTTTTCTTCCTCGCTTCCATTTCAGTTTTCAATTCTTGAATTGTTTCCATTACCTGTTTGTTTTTTCTTAGTTTCCCAGGGTCTCATGTACGTATTTACTCAATTCTTCAAACTTTTTGTTATACTTCTCATCCATTTCTATAAGGGTGTTTTTTACAAGTTGTTTAAGGGACTCTATTGCTTTCATAAAGTCAATTTTTTTCCACTTCTTCTGTGTTAGGGTGTTCAAGTCCTTCTGTTGTAAGATCATTGGGTTCTGGTGTTTTCATGTTGTTTTTCAGATTGTTGGGTGAATTCTTGACTTGGCGCCTGCCCATCTCCTCCTATCGAAGCTATCTAATGGGTCTTTTAGAACCCGGTTAGGTTTACCTGTTGGCCAGGGGCTCCTCCTACAAAATCCTGTCGCTCTGTTTCCTGGCTCCTGCCAGGGGCCCAGTTCCCTCTCGCCCCTCAGAAGGGTCTTCAGGAACAGGTCCCGGCTCCTTCTTTGCTAGGGATCTCACCAACCAAAAGCCTACCTATTTGCTCTAATTGTAGTGGGGCGATCTGCTTTCGGTGTTGTGCGCGGGTCCCCCCTGTCTGCCGCCTCCTGCACCTCCCTGGTGCTCTTTGGTGCTCCCTGAGCCTGCACTGCCCTGGTGTTCTGCCGTCCTGCCTGGGCCTGCACCGCCCAGTGCTCTGCTGCCCCGCCTGGGCCTGCACTGCTGGTGCTCTGTTGCCCCACCTGGGCCTGCGCTGGTGCTCTGCCCTGTTTTCCCTATTTTAAAAGTACTTTTGTATATTGATAAAATTTTAAGGTAATTTTTGTTACAAAACATTGTATATATGTTTCTACTTTTGTTCAAGTATTGTACCTATGCAGTTCATTAAAAAGTGTAAGTTAAAATTCTAGTTTTTGGAAGATATTATTGTAAACTATTCAGGATAATCAAGAAACACAGGTTAGTAGTTAGTCATTTATAAAACTTGAATTTGTAGATATGCTAGGTATGTTTTTCAGATCACATAGCAATACATTTTGAATAGATAGATGGTCTTTGAATACTTTAAAGACATTTAGAATACAGCACCTAAAATGTTTTGTTAATTTAAAGTTTTTCATGAAAATAAGACACATCTGCTCCTGGCAGCACTAGCTTACTTCAGAGAAGATATGGGCATTAAAGAAAGTTTGCTTTCATTGTGGCAAGGTTAGTCACAGAGAAAAGAAACTGTTCTTGCCTTTTATTGCTGACCTTGTGCTGTGCAGATTGGACATGCAGGACCCACAGGAAAGTGACCACTGCAAACTTTGCCAAAACAAGGTAGGATAGTCATTCAGGGTTCCTGTTTCACAGAGAAAACTGTCAGACATTCTGCAGGACCAGAGGAAAATGACTGACAAACTGCCAATATAGGTGGGGCAGCCTTTCAAATTTCCCACTTCACTGAAGTGTCTGCCAGATACTGTGGGCCTGTAGGCTGAAGATGGATGCCCCAACTATGCAAGAAAACTTCAGGTGACTGTCCCGGCAATCAGATGTCTCTATTATTTCTGGAGTTTTTGAAAGCCATTTGCAATGAACTTTTTGCTCATTTAAATAATATATCCTTCTGGTACCTTTAATGGAGTTGAAAACTAGATATAGTTGTAATTTTCCTTAGATATGATAGAAAGTAAGTTAGGTATAAATTTTTAGATTTACTAAGATAGGATAGATTATGGAGTATTTTCTTTAAATTTATCAGACACAGGTGAATTTGAATACAGTACATTGTGAATGTAATCTTTATTTAATACTTATTCTTATTGTATACAGTCTTAGTATGTTAAAGTTAAAAACCTTTTTATTTTTGTTTATAAAGAAAAAAGAGGAAATGCTGGGGAATATTATTTTCAGGTGTGTTACTTTTCTTTAAATTGCATTTGATTAACTATGAATCTGTGATTATTTGCCTGTCTAAAACATTTGATGGTTCTAATAAAGAGCTGAATGGCAAATAGTGAGGCAGGAGCAAGGATAGGTGGAACTAGCAGGCAAAGAGAATAAATAGACGGAGAACTAAGGAACAGCAAGAAAACAAAGAGAGGAAGACACTAGAGGTCAGTCACCCAGCTACCCAGCCAGCCATGGAGTAAGAAGAAAAGTAAGATATATAGAAGTAAGGGAAAGATAAAAGCCCAGAGGCAAAAGGTAGTCAGGATAATTTAAGTTAAAAAAAGCTGACAAGAAACAAGCCAAGCTAAAGTCAGGCATTCATCATTCATAACTAAGAAGAAGCCTCTGTGTGTGATTTGTTTGGGAGCTGGGTGGATGGCCCCTCAAAAAGACAAAAGAGTAAAACACCACACAACACATGAAGGACAGACAGACAGCATCTGGCAGCATATCCACACTAGAGACGCCTGAAGAAGAATGACAGTAGACCCATATCTCTCACCTCACGCAAAAGGCAATTAAAGACATTAATAGCAAACATAAAATGCAAAAATTGCTAAATGGAAAGATGGGAATTATTGTAAGATATATGTTTAGGCAAAAAATTCTAAATAATGTGGGCAGTCATTCCAATAATTTAACAATGTGATTTCATGAGAATAAAAATGTCTGCACAGCTAAGGGAACCATCACCAGAGTGGATAGTCTACAGAACTTGAAAAAAAAAATTGCCAATCGTATTTCAGAGGGGTTTGATGTCTAGACTATATAAAGAATTATAAAAATTCAACTAAAAACTCTGCCAATTAATACGTGGACCAATGAACTGAACAGGCAGTTCTTGAAAGAAGAAATACAAACATGCAATAATATTTTAAAGTGTGTTTAACAGCTTCAGCCACTCGGAAAATGCAAATTAAAACTACATTGAAATTCCATCTCATCTTAATTCCACCTCATCAGAATGGCTGCCCTTGAGAAGCTAAATGGCAGTTATATCCCTAAGAGGATGCGAAGAAAGAGGAACCTTTAGCTTTGTTGGTTGAAGTGTAAATTAGTGCAGCTGCTATGGAAATCAAGGTGGAGGTTTCTCAAAAACTTTCATAGGACCCAGCTATGTCACTCCTGAGCTACACCCAAAGGATTTCTCTCTCTCTCTTTTCCTGCCTCCCTCCCTTCCTCCCTCTCTTCTTCCTTCCTTCTTTCTTTTTTTTTTAAATCAAATCATTTCTGGTTTTCCATCATTTACTTATTTTCATGTATGTATGTGTTAGGCACTCTCATGCCACAGTGTGCATGTGGAGGTCAGAGGACGGCTGGCATCAGTCAGTTTTCTCCTTCCACTGTGTGGGTTCCTGAGATTGAAGTCGACTTGACAGGCTTGCCTGGGGAACCATCTGATCTAGGATTCTATTTCTTACCACAGAGATTCTTACCCATCCACGTCAGTTGCAGCTCTTTTCACAACAGATAGGAAATGGAATCAGCCTAGATGTCCATCAACAGATCTTTGGATATTAAAAATATTGTCCATATACACAATGGAATGTATTTAGCCATAAAGGATAACAGACTTATTCGAGGTGAAGGAAAATATGTATATCTGGTAGTTATAATGAGAAAACCCAGACTCAGATTGACTAATGCTGCAATATTCTCTCTCACATGCAAATTTTAGCTCTTAATTTTAAAGGTAGAGATGAAGTTTATGTGGAGAGTTTAATATAAAATTTAAACAATTTGGCTAAGGGAAAGAAAAGCGCATAGGAAGAAACTAAGATACAGCTGAGAATGTGGGTATTGGTCTCTGAAAGGAGCCACCCTAGCTTTTAATTTTTATATATGTTGTGATTTTCTATGGCTTTTAAAAAATATTATTTAATTTTAATTTTTTTCATTTATTAGATTTTTAAAAAAACAATTCAAGTTCCCATTTCCTCCCCTCCACATATTCCCTCCACATACCCTCCCACTAGCCATAGGAAACTCCCTGCTGGCTGGCTAGAAAATCCAAGGGAGTTGAGGTTTTATCCCACTGGGGAGGTCCTAGAGAGTAGGGCATCCCACTGTGTGGCTGTTCACTCACCTCTTAATTCCCCTCAGTATTGGAGCAAGCTGTGTTTCAGAATTCTACCGAGGTTCTAACTATGTTGTGATTCTTATTGTATGTTTAGTTCATGAACTAGAAAGCAAACTGTGAGAGGGAGAAATGAGGCTTTGAGGAAGGCTAAATATGCCAGGAGAGCAAGGGGTGGGCAGGGGATATGGGAGAAGAAGGCATAGGAAAACAACAAAAAAAACAATGTATGGCAAAAATGTCATAGTTAAGCCCATTACTTCATATGCTAATTAAAAAGTAAATAACAAAAGTTTAAAAATTATCAACAGATTCCGAAGGATATCTCCTTACCTTCTGAGAGTGAAGGCTGCTGTAAACCCTTTGTTGGGCTGAGTTTCTAGGACCATGGAGATGGAAATTTGACACCAAGATGGCTCTACACAAACAAATATTTTTCAAATAGTCCTTGTTTTCCACTATTTCACTCCATGTTTGCCTCCCAAGAGTTGGCAGACCTTAGAGTCTAAAATCTTTCTTCTGTTGTTTTGATACATTTCTATAATTTATAGCATTTTTATAAAAGATGGCACATATAATCTCTGGTCTATTTGCTTCCTTTGTAGAAAGATTGTGTCATATAAAAACTATACAGTTTTATAGTTTATATGTTATGTCTCCTATTATTCTCTTTTGTCAGTTCAATTAGAGAACTCCTGGTGTTAAATCAAGAAACTTTAAAACAATTCTTTTAATTTTTGAGATTATAGTATAATCACATTATTCCCCCTTTCCTTTCCCCTCTCCACACTCCCATATACCCCTCCTTGTTCTCTTTCAAAATTTTTTCAAATTTATGACCTCTATTTTTCATTAATTGTTGTTTTGCACCCATACCCCCTAATATTCCTAAATCTATAAGTATAGCCTGCTAAGTCTGTAAAATGTTCTTTGTATGAATGTTTTCATGGGTATTGGATAACCAATTGGTGTGATCTTCCCTGGGGAAGACTATTTTTTCTCATTCTTAGCATTTCTTATCTGCCTATAGTTCTTTGCATAGGATCAGCACCTCTTGGAAATTCTCCCATCCATTTTAGCATATCTATTGTTATCCTTGTTTAGTTCATGTTTGAGTGTCATGTTGATGACACTTTATGGGTTTAGCTTCTAGCATTACTAGGGAATATGGTCTCACAGTAAACTCCCTGATCTGGCTCTTACACTCTTCCAGCCCCCTTTTCCACAATGATCCCTGAACCAGGTGTGAGGAGTTGTACTTTAGATGAGTAGGCTAGGCATGGGCCCCAAAACTCTGCATTATGATTGGTTGTGGTTTTCTGTAATGGTCTCTCTCTATAGAAGGCACTACCACCCCCTACAACACTGTCCTCTATTCTTCCGAAGGCTTCTTACTTCTTCTCCTTTCTCAGCTGTTTCCTAACAGTCAGTAGACTCTTTGGGTCCTTCCTCTGGCTCATGATAGTCCCATCTATAGAATTTCTTTGTGTGATGTCACTTGAACAGAGTATCTACTCTGATATAATGAGTTCCAACTCTCCATAGGAGTCCAGAACCTAAAGTCCAAGTGCCTACTGGAAAATGTCAATGAAGTACATCAGTCAACACACCTCTTCTCCCCATGCTGGTCTCTTCTCTGTGTTCCTGCTCAGTGAATGACAACCACTATGATCCAGTGGTCTAGTGCAGCCATGTTTCTTTCATCTCCTTTCTTAGGTGACATGGTAGTTTGAATGTAATTGATCCCCATAATCTCATAGGGAGTGTCACTATTAGGAGGTGTGGCTTTGTTGGAGTGGGTATGGCCTTGTTAGAGGAAGTGTGTCCTTGTGGGGGTGGGCTTTGAGGTTTCCTATGCTCAGAATTCCTCCCAGTGAGTCAGTTGGTTTCCTGTTGCTTGCAAGATGTAGCAGTCTCAGCTCCAGCACCACCTCTGCCTGCATGCCGCCATGCTCCCTGCCATGATGGACCGAGCCTCTGAATTGTAAGCAAGCCACCCCAATTAAGTGTCTCCTTTATAAGTGTTGCCATGGTCATGGTGTCTCTTCACAGCAATAGCAACCCTAACTAAGACATGTGACATGTGAGATAAGTTGTGACATGTAAGATATACTATAGCTGTAAGATATACCTATTTTCTATAACACTACCACCATAACCCATTGGCTCACTTGTGCCAACTCTTTTCTGTTAATTGAGCTGGGATCTCACACTGCTTCTCATTTTGGTCTCTGGTTTTCCTTAGTATCTTTGCCTTCTCTCCATTCTCTTTGGCTTGGATGAACCCCTGTTATCCCTCAAGTTCTCATGTTAGATCTTCCCTTGGGAAATTTTCCTGACTAAGCTGTCCCCACCCTTTAGCTCCAGGATATGTGGAGCGCTTCTGCTAAATGTATTCCAAGTGCTCATTATGACTACTTATTTGATTGCTGATTGCCCAAGTAACTCACTGTATTTTAAATACCTTGTTTTCTTCTGTACTATTTCTAGCGCTTAGTAAATAGTGTTGAAATAGTTATTGAATAAATAGGTTAAAAAGACTCTACAAAGGCCTCTATTCTTCTCTCTGAAGAACCAACATTCTGTAGTTCATCTAAAAATAAATAAGGTCAGTGGTTAAGCAAATAAATCTATGGTGTGTGTGCAAACCTCACACTTTAAGTTCATGTGCTTGGTGAACCTCAACTATGTAAGTGAAACCTTATTTTCCAAATAAAAAACGCACAGTGTGAATGGAAGTGGCCTAACGTTTGGTACTCATGGCAACAAGCAGTTGCAACAAACAAAATTAGCACCCCCCAGATCCACACTCACCAAACCCTGTTTATCCGTCCAGATCTTTTCTGTTTAACTCTGCAGTTTTAGCAGTTCAGTAATTCAACTGCAAATTTGTTAAGACGCGTTGTTTGCCAAGCCCATCACATGCTCAGGCTCATTTGCTTGTGCCTTTCTGTGGGGAAATTATTTGTCTGTGCAGTGGCCCAGAAAACATCCTTTCCCCATGTTAATTGCTCAAAGATTAAGAAAGGTAAAATAAGAGTTCTGCAGCACAGGGCTTGTTTTGCTCTGGGATTACTCAACAGAAAGCATAACAAATACTTACCCTTGCCCAGTTTTTCAGTGTTGTGATATTACTAGTGATGCGTTTCCTTCACAGATCTCTATGAAACAGCGTGCTAATTGCCATCTCATAATTAATAACTTTGTCTGAAATCCTTTGAATCTATAAGTTTTGAACTGTCTGCTCTATAAAGTACTGTGAAAATTGCCAAGGGAGTTATATGTGTCCTGGATTTTTCAATTCCTTTTGCAGAGTGTGAACCAACCCCCTTGAAACACAAGAGGAGAGGGTGTGAGAAAGAACTGGTACCTAAAGTTTGGCAAGCAGGGTGTCTTCCTACTAACAACCAAACAGTGCTCTGGGGCTCAATATACTCACTTGGATTGAACCTGAACTTGAGTGCTTCCTGTCAGAGGTTGAGTTTTTTACATTTTTTTTAAAAAATCAAACAACAACTTCAACAAAACATGGGAAGTTATAGTCATTAGAATCATGGTTATATAAATATTTTTAAAGTATTATGGTGTTTACATGAATGTATTTTAAGTGCAAAACTTCAACCCTTCCTTTTGCCATTCTTTTTATAAAAATTAGTATTTTTTAAATCCAAGTAGAAAGCACACATTTTAAAAGGCCAATTAATATTAAAAGGCTTATAACAAAAATGTTATTATTGCTATTCTTCTATCTTAAATTGCCTCTCATTTTTCTGGGCCCCTGGATCCCTCAGAATCCTATTCTCAAAACCTTCAGCTACCTAATCTGATATTTACTCCTAACACAAAAACGGTGTGTACATCCTGTTACTGCTTTGATTCATCGTCTGAAAACCTTTGGTGACTTTGGCCCTTTGTGGTCGTTTACTCAAGCATTCATTTTTTAAGCAGTTCTAAAACAATTCCTATTTGAATCCATGTTCAGTAATTTACTATGACTCTTATGCATCTATATATACATATTATGTATGTATATAGTGTAGTTTATGTAAGACTCTTATGCAGATATATATCTTTGCCTTCTCTCCATTATATATTATCTATCTATCTATCTATCTATCTATCTATCTATCTATAGTGTAGTTTATGTATAACTGGTAGTATGTATTAGGTATGTAGTTGATTTTATATACTTATACACTTTAGTCACCTATGTTTGTGGTCTATACTATATATATTATACTAGCAATCATTTGTAAGATGTAGGCTAAATATACAGTTTATGTTACTATTCTATGTGTTATATATTTTCTACAATTTCTTGGTTTTCTAGCAATGGTTTTTATATTGCCATTTGTTTAGTATTGATCTTTACTGTTTACTATTGATCTTTGCTGATCTGAAAATTCAAGTAGATTTCGAGAAGTGGATCCCATCAGCTTTTCACATAAAGATCCGTGAGACAATCTGTGCGTCTCCTCTACGTCTTCTCTCCTCATGGCTTTTAAGCTTGTTTCGCTTAGGACCTCTGCTATCTGTTTACCAGGTCTTCACTTTTCTACCACTCTGTGGGTTGGCTTTTGTCAGCCTAACACTAGAGTTACCTGGGAAGAGGGAACCTTAACTGAGAAGATGCTTCCAGAAGACTGGCCTGTGGGCAAGCCTCTGGGACATTTTGTTGATTCGTGATTGATGGCAGAAGGCTAGCTAACTGCAGGCAGCGCCACTCCAGGGCAGGTGGATCTGGGTTTTGTACGAGAAAGCAGGCTGAGCAAACCATAGAGAGCAAGCCAGCAAGGGGCGTTTCTCTGTGATGTTGGCTTTAGTTTCAGACTTCAGGTTCCCGAGTTGAGTCGCTGCCTTGATTTCCACTGGAGACTGACTCTAGCCAGTAACCATTTCCTCCCCCAACCTGTTATTGATCGCGGTGTTTATCATAACATAAAAAACAAACTGGGACAGCCATCTAATGAGACTTTTCTCTAGGAATTCCTCTGCTGTGCTGCATCTTTCTCCTTCTGGATTTACTCATTTCACAGGTGCAGCTTCCTCAGGAACTCCCAGATGAGCCATGGCACGAACTTGAGAAACCCACTCTCATCAGAAGTCTTACTCTTGCCTCCCTCTGACTTCAGGGCTTTTTCATAATGATGTGTTCTACCACTGAGTTCATTCTTTCTTCGTGTGTGTGTGTGTGTGTGTGTGTGTGTGTGTGTGTGTGTGTGAACAAACTGAGGTGTCTATTGTCACCTTCTGCCTTGTTTAAAAAGGCCTTTTTTTTTCCCCCCGTGGCATGGTACATGTGCACAAGACTGGCTGGCTCTGGAGCTTCTTGGGATCTCCTGGCTTCGTCTCTCATCTTGCGTTAGCATGAATGGAATTACAGACACAAACTACTATGGCCGGCTTTCTCTGGGCTCTGGGGGTTCAAACTGAGGTTGTCATGCTAGTGTGGCAAACATTATATCCATGACTGAGTCATCTCCCCAGTTCCTCTTCATCTCTTTTTTAAATGGCCTTTTCAACTACTTGACAGTCTTTGGCCATTCTTTCACCTTAAAAAGTGGGGCATTGAGCCCCTTGACTGAAGAATGGATAAGGAAAATGTGGTATATTTACGCAATGGAGCACTACACAACAGAAAAAAATCTTGAAATTTGTGGACAAATGGATAGATTTAGAAAACTCCATATTGAGTGAGGTAATCCAGACCCAGAAAGAAAAAATATCATATGTACTCACTCATAAGTGAGTTTTAGACACAAAGCAAAAACAAACAAACAAAAAACCCCAAAAAACAAAAAAAAACAAAACAGCCTATAACTCACAATCCCAGAGAACCCAAACAACAAAGAAGAACCTAAGAGAGACATACATGGACCTAATAATGTGCATGGGAAATAGAAAAAGACAAGATTGCCTCAGTAAATTGGGAACTTGAGGACCATGAGAAAGGGTAGAAGGGGAGCGGAGAGGAAGGGGGAAATGGAGAAAAATATATAGCTTAATAAAAACAATTAAAAGAATAAAAAAGTGGGACATTAACTATACCGACCCAGAGAGGTTAGGTAAAGGGGAGAGCTCTAGGGCAGACACGTGGACCTCCCTGGAGGGAGATACAGAATAAATTTTGTGGGGAGATGGAGGCAGGTGGGAATGACAGTGGGAAGGATGTGGGGTGGGATGGTGTAGTGGTGGTGGTGGGTGGAGGAATAGAATGTGAGGAGAGACAGTTGGACTTCGGGAGCATTGAGGGTGATGGTGTGGAAACCTAGTGCTGTGGGAACTGGAATCTATGAGGGTGACCCTGGTGAGGACTTCTAGTAATAGAAGAGAGAGACTAGCCAGGCAAGACTTCCATAGTGGGGACTGGCTACATTCTTTGTTGGCCTAAAGAACCCAGGCTGATGCTAGGACAGATGGTCACTCTCTGAAAACTGACAGTGGGGCCCCATTGCCAAGGAAAATATACACACAGCTCGCGGAACATAGAGCAGTCGAGCTGGTGCGGGCATGAAGCCCTCACTCCTGTGTTCTAGTCTTGTTGGTGTGGAAAGTTACTTTGCAGGCTACAGAAAAAGAAACTTGGACACCAACCCAGCCACAAAACCCTCAGTCTACAATCTGTCCTGACCGCTTGATGTGCTGGGACAATGGTGGTGCAGAACTTGTGGGCACGGCCAACCAATGTTTGGTTTAACTTGAAGCCTAGGCTGGGAGAGGGAACCCATGCCTGACACTGCTTGGACAGCCAAGAACTGGAGTCTGAATAGCTCTGAGATCTAGGGTAGAACCAAACATACACACACACACACACACACACACACACACACGCACACATGCACACATGCACGCATGTACGCACACACACACACTCAATGAAATGATTCTTAAAAATATTCTGCTAAACTCGTAGGCTGATGCCTTGTCCAGTTGTCATCAGAGAAGCAGCAATCACATGGGCTCAGAGAGACAGAGGTGGCAGGCTCAGGGCCCACAAGCACCTGACCCAAGTTCCCTGTGTCTGTTTTAAGGCTGTTAGCTTGGTGTTTTGTGGGAATCCTATCAGTGGGCCAGGTGTTTCTCTGACTCTTTTGCTTGCTCTTGAAATTCTTTTCTCCCCGTTGAATTGCCTTGTCCAGCCTCAATATGAAGGCTTTTGCCTTGTTTTATTGTACTTTGTCTTGTCTTGTCTTGTCTGGGTGGGGGCCTGCTCTTTTCTGAAGATGAAACAGGGACAGAGGACCTGGAGGAGGGAGGAATTGGGAGGAGTGGAGGGAGGGGAACTGTGGTTGGGATGTATTGTATGAGAGAAGACTTTATTTTCAATAAAACATTTTAACAAAGAAGAAAAGAGAAAGCTAAATACAGAAAAAGGTAGCTGGGCATTTTTGGTTTTGATCTGACTGTGGCCAGGGAGCGCCAAGGCTCAGGGGTCCCCAAGGACTTGGGAAGGTTGTTTGCAAGTAGCAAACAGGCTGGGCTTCCAACTCTGCTTTCAGTTCTGTTCTGTTCTGTTTTGTTTTGCATTTATGACATTTGAAAGTTCCCTTAGGTTTGAATCATTTCTTTTCTAAATCGTTTAAAAGGGAACAAACTGATTTGAGTGAATTTTCATTCTGCGGAGCTGAGGTGTAGCGCGCGGAGATGTAGCGCGCACCATGGCGCTGTCATGTCAGGGGCACGGGGCCTGGGCGCCATTTGCTGTTCCACGTCAAACTTGACAGCTTGTGAGCAACTTGTGCGCATGCGCACCCACAGCGCATGCGCCTGCGAGCCCCTCCCCCCCCCCACGCGGGGAGTATTTCGATCTGGCCATCCAATCTGGCCAATCATAATTTAAGCACGATCACTCCATTCTGGCCTGAGCCATTGGGTTGATGACACGTCAGGGCTTTGTCTGGCACCGTATATATTCTTCTGCGTCACGGGGACGGGGTCTTTTGCCTCTTTACAACCTCAAGTGTAAGTGCTCCAATAAAGTGTGTTCTGAGAAGAATCCTGTTGCAGTCGTCTCTTCTGCTGGCGGGAGCGGCGTGCTGCACTGAGGGTCAAACCTGAGGTTTCCCGGGCTCCAGTGACGTTTTAATTTGAAAATACGACTGCTACTGCTTATCCTTAATAGTTGCTCTATCACATTGTGATTATCTTTTAAGAAGTATTCATTTGATAGTCTAGTAATTACAGTTTCACTTCAGTTTCTTCTTTCATTTTTATCAACATTTCTCATACCCTTACTATGTGCCTTCAGATACGCATAGTATTGCTGAGTTGGTTTACCAATCTATATTAACAGCTACGTATTAATTTGTACTATTAGACAACATAGAAACCTCATTGACCTTTATGTTAAAAGTCCACATTGTTCATATAATTAGACAGGCGCAACAGGTAATTCACTTGGCCATTTTTAGTTGAAGTCCCTTCACTATTTCCTGTATGTGCCTATGCCTTGCCTCATCAGGACTACAGTGTTGCAACCTCACTCTTCAGGAAGAAAGAAGCTCGTTATACTATGTTGGACATGCACGTCCCCTTGCAGACATCTAGAAATAAAACAAAAAAGAACAATAAAGTGAAGTTTTGTCTCTTAGTCTAGCTAGTGTTTCGGCAGTGAAGTGGCCCTTCTGACTTTTCCTTTATATGGAGATCTAGCTCTGACGTTAAAGGGCATACTGCTGGTGCAGCAGACCTGAGTTCAACCGCAGCAGTTCATGGGGAAGTGTTTTAGCTCATGGTTTCCCCAGGTTTCAGTCCATATTCCCTTGCCACATGGATTCTGGGCCTGTGGTGGTGGGGAACATCATAGTGGGAGCATGCATCTATGCCAGAGGCTGCTTACCACATGGCAGGCAGGAAATAGGCGGGGTTAAGGGAATGGCTGCTGGCAGGTGGAAGGGTGGAGTCGGGGAACAAAAGTGCTTGCATGAACTAGCTCCAAGGGTCTTTCCCCCAGTGAACTACTTCCTCTAGTGAGGCCACTCCTGTTAAAGCTCCCAGTAGCTCTCCAAATGGTAGCACCTACCACTTTCTTTTCTTAAATAGAAAAGAAACTAAGTAGCCCTCCTTAAGCATGCGGCTATCTATATTGGTACTGACCACTCCCCCTGAAGCTCAGGTAGCACGTTCTTTGTAAACCTTAAGTCACTTTTTCTTTGTTCTCTTAAGCCAGTCAACAAAGGTGACTGCCCTTCTAAAACTGGTGCAACAGGCTTTTATTTAAACTTGAGTCTTAAAAGGTATTAGGAAATACATTCTTACCAATTCTTTTAAAGAATGAACCATTTTCAAGGGATGCTCAGCATGCACACATTCCAACCCTGGCTTGGAAAGTGATTTAGCATGCTTGCTGGACATTCTCAACTGAACAGCATCTATTTCCCACTCCCTGTGGTTGGAATTCAAGCATTAATAAACACTATAGTCTGAAAACATAAGGATATCTCGACCCTGGGGCTTAGCTTGCAGTCTTGTGAAAGGAGAATTGTTACTGGTAGTTTCTTTCTTCTTCCTGTGCCTCGGCGAGATGGCTCAGAGGTTAAGAGCACTGGCTGCTCTTCCAAAGGTCCTGAGTTCAATTCCCAGCAACCACATGGTGGCTCATAACCATCTGTAATGAGGTCTGGTGCCCTCTTCTGGCCTGCAGGCATACACATAGACAGAATATTGTATATATAATAAATAAATAAATATTAAAAAAAAAAAGAAAATAAGAGTTGATGTTTGCTCCGAAGTTTAGACAGAGAAAGGGGAGGGTTTGTGTTCTTTCTACCAGCTGATTAGCGTGTCTTAGACCTCAGCTAGGCTGATGACTTCCAGCCCTTCCTGAAAAGTGCAGTTAATGTAACCTTTTCTTAGTTTCTTGTGTAAATGGCCTATAGAACCTGGGAGCACACTATATTATCCCTTACGTCACATATGTACTGAGAATATGTTTTACTGGTGTTTGCAGTTAAAGGATGCACACATTAACATATAAACTGCTTCCCCCCAAGAGTAGCACCTGCTACCTGAGAAGAATGGTCCTGGCAGTTTCTGCCAGTGCTGCGTGCCTTCCCAACTGACCAGTTGCAGGGTCAGCATTTTTTTTTTTTTTTTTTTTTTTTGTGGTTTGCTTGGTGTCATCTTTTTGCGTTTCCTGTGGAGATCAGGCACCGTGGCACTGGAACATCTATCTGCATTGAGGCTTTCATTGTTTCCATTTGTGACAGGGCCTCCTTGGCTTGGTGGCTTATTTTCCATATGACTGATATTAGTGTGCCGCTTTTCTGCTTGACAGTCTATCTTAATTATGTTCTTTAGAAGCTTCCGTGAGATCCCAGCAGTCCTGTCAGTACTGAGGAGCCTCCTGTTTCTTTCCTCTTCCATCCTGGCCCATTTTTCATTGTTAATCCATGGAATTTGCTAGACTTCATGGTGAAAATGGACCTCCAACTCAACTTTGCATCAATGTTCAAGAGCTTTAAGATTTATACAAAAGTGGTACATACTTGAGACTGAAGGAAGACAGCTTCCTAGATGCTTTCTGATAGCCTAGGACTAGAGGCCAAATATCCAAATTGATGGAAATAAAAGAACAATGTAGTTGGTTGCTTTTTACTCTATTGGAGACCCACCATCCATCTCTCACATAAATACACACAGAGTCTTATTCTTTCTTATGAATGCCCAGCCTTAGCTTGGCTTGTTTCTAGCCAGCTTTTCTTAACTTAAATTATCCAAAGTGTCTTTTGCCTCTAGGCTTTTACCTTTCTCCCTCCCTCCTCCCTTCCTTCCTCCCTTCCTCTTTCTTTCTTTCTTTCTTTCTTTCTTTCTTTCTTTCTTTCTTTCTTTCTTTCTTTCTCTGTTGCTGGCTTTGGAGCTGGATGGCTGGCTCCTGATGTCTTCCTCTTATCCCTTGATCTTCTCCTCCTAGGTTTTTCTTCTTATTTATTTATTTATTTATTTATTTATTTGCCTGTCAGCTCCCCCCAATTTTCTCCTGCCGTGCTATTGGCCATTCAGTTCTTTATTAGACCAATCATGTGTTTTAAGCAGGCAAAGTAATACAGCTTTACAGAGTTAAATAAATGTAGCATAAAAGAATGCAACACATCTTTGTATCATTGAACAAATATTCCATAGCATCAATGACTGTAATACATCTTTAACTAATATTCCACAACAGAAGAATTTTAAGCTAAGGATGTTACTAAAAAATGATTTGTCAGACTGGTAGGAAGAGAAAGAAGGAATGAACCTTGGAATGCTTAGTGATGCTTCAAGGCAAAGGGCATTTTGGGGAAACCATGGGAGACAGCTCAGGGAGTCATTGCCTACCAGGGGGAGTAGTTGTCTTAATTGTCCTAGGGCTAAGAGTGCTCCCAGAGCTTAGGGCTTTACAGTCTTGATCCAGTCTACCAGAATTACCCCAACTCCAAGAGATGCCAGCATCATGTAGTACAATGTTGAGTAAGAGCTTTGATCTTTTGGAGGGTTCTCCTTGCTGCTTTGAGTATGACAGTCAACTTTCTGCTTCTGTGGCAAAATACTTAGTAGAAACCAGTTTAATGGAGGGAAGGGCTAGTCAGACACAGTGGACCATGACTATAGTCTCAGGAAGATTGTGAGTTCAAGGCCTGCCTTGGCTCAATAGTGAGACTGGTTCAAAACAAACAACAAACAAGCAGCGAGAAATAAGAAAGGTTTATCTTGTGTCATGATTTCCAACATTTACATGTATGCTTAGCTAGCTTCATTGCTGCAGGCTTGAGGGGAGACAGAACTTCAAGTCATCAGGAGGGTCAACAGGTATGACTCGCCACACAGCAGCTGGAAAATAAAGCGACAGAGGGAGAAGACCCCAGTGACCTCCTTTTCCAGGCCCTGTCTCCAATCACCCATTCAGCCACAAATTATCCATTGATGAGCTTAGCTCTCTCATCATCTAGTTGCTTCTTAATTGCAGCCATGGCTGGGAACTAAGCTTTCAATACATGGGTTTCTGGGGACGTTTCATATCTAGACGACAGCACTGAGTCCTCTTGGCCCGGTTCATCTAGGACAGGCTTCAAACCCTCATTGTTAGGTCCTTCAAGAAACTGGGGGGGTTATAATTGGGAGGGACAGCACATATGAGTAGCAGGGACCTGTGTGAGCTTAGCTGACCTCCATGCTTCCGTTTTGATGAGGGCAAATTTAAAACCAAAGTGTTCACATAATTTAAAATTCAATTTATTTTCATTCTCTCCCAACAAAACAAAACCAACTTGAGAGTTCAGCTTGCATGTGTTAATATGCTCTGCTCTTTTTCAATGCCTCTTTTCCTTTGGTAAATGACTTGGTGCTCACTGAAATGCTCCAGGGTAAGAATTAAAAGGCAGGTGAGAAGACACACGCAGGAAAGGAAGAGAGGAAACCTGAGGGTGAGGAATTTGACTACTGACTGTGCCAATACCCAAGGACAAGGCTCGGGCAATCACTCTTGCGGCCGTCAGACTAGGGCCGGAAGTGAACAGACAGGCCTCTGTGTATCTAGATGAGATGCCGAAGGTTCAGTCACTGCTGCTCAAGCACTTACAGCCAAGGGCAGAGCCTCAGAACTTCACTTGGAACTAACTTTCTGCGCAGATGCTACAGCAAAGTCATGTGTGTTCCCAGTCATCTGCAAGCTGAAGGCAGTAAACCCCAAGTTTCCTTTGAGAAGCTGACATGAATATCAGTGCAAAGCGATCTTTGATCTTACAGAAGGAGACAAAACCAAAAGTGAAAAACAGTGCAAATTGTTCAAGATCACAGGAAAATCTCTTAGCTCAGTGTTATTCGATGCTTTGTTTTTTAAATTGATTTTTATTGAGCTCTATATTTTTCTCTGCTCCCCTCCCTGCCTCTCCTCTCCCCTTCAATCCTCCCCCAAGGTCCCCATGCTCCCAATTTACTCAGGAGATCTTGTCTTTTTCTACTTCCTGTATAGATTAGATCTATATAAGTCTTGCTTAGTGTCCTCACTGTTGTCTTAGTATTCTATTCGATGCTTTTGTTCACCTGTGTACATCATCTAACAGTTTAAAGGTGATTCTGAATCACCGAGGAAAGGTCGAATTCATTAGCATATCTTGTTTAGACTTGGGGGAGATTTTAACAGATTAGAAAGCACTTCCATCAAACTTTTATTTATCAGTATTCATCTGAAAATATGACCTGTGGGATATTTTATTAGCTATCAATAAGGAAAACACTACATATTGAAGGCAGAATGAAATGAGGGGACCTTAGGGAAATGTTGGCCATCTCTTTCGCAGCAGCAGTGACTGCACTGCGGAGCTGACTTGCAACCTCGCTGTTGGACTGGAGCTGCATCGTGGACACTGCAGGACAAAGCTGGATCGTGCAGACATCCTGTTGTCCTGCCTGCTGGCACAGAGCCGCCATAAGCTTCAGTGCGGCCCCAAGGGGTGCATACATTAAGGAAGAAACACAAACCATGCTCCAAGATGGCTTATTTAAAATGCAAAGGGTAACAAGAGAGCTACATTTGGAGGAAAGTCCAGTTCTCAGAAACGGGGATGTAATCCCAAATCTTGGTTGAAGTTGCTTGCTCTTGAACTCATTAGCTAGGGATTGAATTCAGCATGAGAAGTCAGAATGTGGGTTACAAGTGAAGAAAAGCAGTGTTTTTCTTTGAGGGAATAACCTGGCACTTTAGAATGTAGTAGCACGCACTTCATGAGACCTATCTAGTTCAATGATATCATAAAATCAATTAAAAAACACCATGGCTGATTTAAACAGGATTGTAGGCATGTAAGTAGGGCCAGATGCCTGATAAAAGGCAGTCCTATCTACGCTGGTGGTGGTCTCTCTGTAATAAGATATTGGCACATATGTTATTAAGGAAAAATAAGGATGAATGAACAACACAGAATTCAGTGGAACAGTAAATAAATACACTCCTACCATGTATGAAATCTTCTTTTTGTTTACCTAAGTTGGGAGGTTTGTGGGAAAATTAGACTTAAAGGAAAGAAGCCAAAGGCTTAAAAAAAAAGTTACTTGCTTTTATTTTACTTTGTGAGCCCTTAAGAAAATTTCAGGCAGCTGGCGGTGGTGGCACACACCTTTAATCCCAG
The DNA here is from genome assembly GCF_014885135.2 of Alexandromys fortis. Taxonomy (NCBI): domain Eukaryota; kingdom Metazoa; phylum Chordata; class Mammalia; order Rodentia; family Cricetidae; genus Alexandromys; species Alexandromys fortis. The sequence continues at coordinate 2,024,002 of NW_026068101.1, forward strand.
CATTTGGGAGGCAGAGGCAGGTGGATCTCTGTGAGTTCAAGACCAGCTTGGTCTACAAGAGCTAGTTCCAGGACAGGCTCCAAAACCACAGAGAAACCCTGTCTCGAAAAACAAAAAAAAAAAAAAAAAAAGAAAGAAAGAAAGAAAGGAAAAAAAAAGAAAATTTCAGGCATTATAATGAAGTCCTGTTTCCTACCTATGGTGTCTCTTACAGGACGAGCCCTTGACAGAACAGGCCTGCTGTACGAGCATTATCTTACTTTTTAACAGGCCTGAACTGGATTTAAAAAGTTCATGCCTAATTAGCTGTGTAAACAAATTTGGAATTTAGGGAATTTTCTAAGTCACAGGGGAATTAAGGCTCCCTCCCTCCCTCCCTCCCCCCCCCCCCCCCCCCCCCCCCCCCCCCCCCCCCCCCCCTCCCTCCCTCCCTCCCTCCCTCCCTCCCTCCCTCCCTCCCTTCCTCCCTTCGGTGAACGATCTTGCCCACACCCTCAATCTGAAGCCCGCAGCATCTGAAATGAATACTTTCTAGTGGCTGTTTCTTGGAGCTGGCACTGCACAGCCCCAGGAAGCTCCGCTACAGCTTTTGGGTTGAGAAGGGAGGGCGCCGTTTCAGAGAAAGTGCTACTGCCCGCAAAGGGCCCCGGCACATTTCAGCTGAGGGCAATTGGCTTCTCTGGGATTGCCAGGACAAAGCCCGGTTGTTATATAACATTCCCGTGCCCACATCGCTGCCAACCTCGAGGATTCTGAAGATGCCTCCCTAGTCAACTGCAGAATGAAAGGAGTGACAGAGACGGTGCCAGCCCAAGGGTTGGGAGAAAACGGACTAATTGGGTATGGCTATCCGTGGGCAGGCAGCACACACCTCAGCATGGGGCAAGCATCCCCTAGAAGCCATGCAGGCACACGGCGGGTCACCTGCAGGGACCGCATCTTTTCTGACGGACACTTAAATGGCAGGCTCATTTGATGCCTTTCCAGGCGCTCCGCTGGGTGTTTCTAATCTGGTGTTTTAATTAATGTTTTTATTGCACTTCAGCCCAGAGGCTGTTTCAACAGACCGGCATATATTTAGATGTCTCTGAATAAATAAATGTAAAACAAAGAAAACTGACTCTGCTGAAGTGATGAGGATTGTTTCAGACAGGAAAGATTGGAACTGCCTGCCATTGACCCCTCGGTAGAGTGGCTGCTGCAAAGTCCCTTGGGTGTAGTCGAGGCCAGGTGTCAGGTGCCATCCATGGCTGTATAGGCTTAGAAGTTTGCCTCCTGAGTCTGGAGGTGTTTGGAGACACTGGAATTGTGTCGAGCTTGACATTTACAAAAAATTAGCAAATAAATAGTAGGAAACATTTCCTTGAGCTGGGTAGATCTCCTTTTGCCAGATGGAAGAGGACATTAGAATGGGCTGGTGTCTCCATCCCCCATATTTTTTTTCTTGAACTTTGCCCCTTCCTATAAGAGGAGTGCACATATTTCTGTAGCACTAGTGTGTGTGTGTGTGTGTTGTTCATTTACCAGGGTGTGGCTCATGGACGCCAGAAGGTGACATTTGGAATGTCTTCCATGGTCACCCCCTACCTTGTATTTTTGAGACAGGGTCTCATACTGAACCTGGAGCGATTGTTCAGTGTAATCACCCCATTTGGGCCTAGCTGGCTTGCTGAGTCCCCAGACTCCTCCTATCCCAGTCTCCAGTGCTGGGCTTATAGGTGTCTGCTAGGACAGGCTTTTTATGTGGTGCAAGGAATTCAAACTAAGGTCCTCATGATTGAAAGCTCTTTCCTCAGCTTGGCGGGAGCACTGGTGAGTGAATTTAAACCACGTTAACAAATATTGAGCACCTTTTCACTCCAGCGGGACTAGACTGTATAGGGGTGGGTGGGGTATTTATAAGCATTGGGAAATACAGCTGTGAGACACATACCTTGCTTTGAACATGAGCTGAATTTGGAACAGACGAAAACATGTTTTTCTTGCCAGGGTCTACTGCTTGATAAGTGCTCTAGCGCTGATGTACTTTGAGGCCTGAAAAGCATGTAAAAGTTACTCAAGGTCTGTGAAGGCCAGAGGGTCAGCTATTGCTTGGTGGTAGTCAAGGAAGCCTGGTCCCAGGCAGATGAATGTAGTTCTGGAATTGTGTTCTCTGCTGTGACTTTTCAGTTGTCTTTCCTTAACAGGGGCGACTGTTTACTCATTGATTCAGTCCCTGTTCTCCGTTTCAACTTCAAAGAGCCCCAAATGAGCTGTTCTTGGCTCCTCTGATTATGGCCTTAAAACACCACTGATACCTGGACCACATGATCAACAAAAAGTGAAGGGGAGGCTGAACGCTCCAAGTGATGTTGAAGCCAAGGTAATGTGTGCTCACCTCCTGTACTCCGCCTCTCTATGCAAATGGGCATGCTCATTCATGAGAAGAGGCCTGTGTATGTGACACCGGTTCCTTGATTTCAAGTTGCCACTAGTTTTTAAAGACAAACTCTAGGATTAACCATGGAATTTATATTAAAAAAAAAAAGAATGAGAAAAAATGTCATACTAAAGCACATGCTGATTTTAGGCCATGACATGGTTTCAGAAACAAAATGTGAAAATCATGTGAATAAACTGCAGGATGTATATTTCATAAGGCAATTTACATTACAGCACAGGATTGTTTTAAAATCAAAGTCGTGGGGCTGGAGAGATGGCCCATGGGTTAGGACAGTTTTCTGCTCTTGTAGAGGGCCTGGGTTCTGTCCCCAGTTTCCATATGGGATGGTTCACAACTGCTTGTAACTCTAGTTCCAGGGCACCCCGAACCCTTTACTAGTTTCTGTAGGCACCCATACACAAGTGGGGCACACAAAAGTATTGTGAAACACACACATAGACACAGACACACAAATACATCTTTAAAATCACCAGCATTGCAAAAATGAAAAAAAAATCAAAATGGGTGTTGTACTAGGGAAGGATTCTGCGTCCTGGAACTACCAATGTTTGTGACAAGATGGTTCCTCGTTGTGGGTACCTGTGTGCATGGTAGGAGTTTCAGCAACTTCCTGGACTCTGTTCACTCGATGCTGGCAAGTTTTATGTCCCCCTCACTTTCCACCCAAACAGTGCCAACCAACAATGTTTGCCTTATCCTGTCAAGTGTGTTCTGGGAGATGATAAAATCATCCCTGATCACCTCTGGCTTAGGACCAGTTGGCTGGTGCGCTAGCTGTCTGGGTGAATCACGTGTATCATTCTGCTATATGGGACAGACTCTGCTGTAGTTGGCTTACTTTGAAATGTATTTAGTGGCAGGGTCGGTGGGCTAAGGAAACAGAACTCAGGGATGAATTTCCAAGACTGGCTCCTGAAAGAACACCAGGGATGGTCCATCTGAAGAACTACTTCCATTGCCTTCCTCTCGTGTTTGGTTGCAGCTTCCGATGAACGAGACTTGCGATGTCATTCACGGGGCAGAAGGCTCTCCCCATGCCAGCGTCTGCATTCACTGCACTTTCTGAGGTCCAGACATAGAAGGGTATTTGATGATAGAGCCTGCTCACAATCAGACCACAGGGGAAGTCCGGCGAGAGGTAGGCCGCAGATTACTACTCTGTCTGTAAAGGTCTCCAGCCAAGTCCAGTGACATCCGCCTCCAATCCAGGCGCTCTGGTGCAGGGGCGGACAATCAGAAATTGAGGCCAGCCCTGAATATAATATTTTGTCAAAAAAAAAAAAAAACAAAGAAAGAGAGAGAAAGAGAGAGGAAGAGAAAGCAAGAGGAAGAGGCTGGGGAGGATTTTAAACAAGTCCATTTTTAGTATTTCCTGCAAGTTTCTTACTCTTGTCAATGACCTATTCTGGGGAAATGTTGCTGCCAAAGTGTCCTCCCCGTTCCCCGTGTACATTTTTGAAAACATTGAGTTGAGTCAATTTTCTGTTTGCTCCTTGATTGCCTAATTTTCTTTCATTACTATTCTTTCCACACCCCTTCTCTTCCCGTTCCCACATACAGAGATTTTTATTTGGATTTGAAAGCATACAGTTCATGCACACTTGGCTGTGTCAAGGCTCTGACGTGAAACGTCTCTCTGGTGAGATGCGAGGTGTGTCCTAGGAGGTCCAGCTGTCACCACTGATGCCTCTGTCCTCCGTGAGAACTTGGGGCTGCGATTTGATCTTTGAATAATATTTTTCATTTAGAAGGAAAGAGTATCAATTAGTATAATTGCATGATGTGATCTGAAGTAGATATTGTTGACGAACCTCGATTACAGGCAGGTAAGACTCAAACTACACTTTTTGTCTTTGGAGTTGAGACCTTAAAATTTAAAAAGCTGCAACTCCAATTGGGCTTGGAATAAGCAAAGCTTGCTTACTTGACACATTTGTTCTTTTGCGCCGTTGCCAAAAATCTGTTAAATATTAATTTGGCTTAGAGTATGGAGACTTTGACTTAGTCAATATTTTTAAGTAAAATATAAGCCACCTACGCTTTAATGCAGGGCTTCCACATAAAACATGGGGAAAGTTCAATTTGAGTTTCAAATAAACAATGGCCAATTTTGATATAGGTATACATTTTAGTATAAGACTGTTGCAAATATTGTGTTTACTTAGTCTAAGAAACCTTATCTGGATGGCTTGTATTTGGTAGTCTGTCGTGAATGAGTAACTCTACCAAGAGTCATTTTTTATGAGAATCTATTTTGTGAAAGGGACAGAGGATTTAAGAAAACATACAGACTTTCTCCTGAGAGGAATAATGATGAGCAAGTTGGGTTATGCTTTGAAAGGAAAGAACAAACGGAAAAAGCAAACCTCAGATTGGTTCTAGTTATCGGTGGCTGTTCCCTGGGCATGTAAATTGAATACTGATGGAAAGTTGAAACTGTAGCTTTTCTGCAGATCTGGTCACTTTGCTACACCCTTTGGATCTGGTCCCAACACAGCCTCTAATTGCCCAGGCTCTATAAGCAGAGGCTGGAGGTAAGCAGTGAGATGAGCAGGGCCGGCACCAGATACCTTGGAGCCTTGTAATCTTGCTTACACAACCTCCAGATTGCGTGGTTCTTGGCTTCAGCGCAGCTGGGCACAATTTCAATGCACATCTATGGAGACCATGTCACAACAACAAAACAAACCAATGTAGCTGCGAGTTACACTAACAGCTTGAAAAAGCAAGTCAACAGACACAAGGACTGCTCGGTGAGCCCCTCCCTGGAACTCGGCTTCTGGCCCAAAGGGAGTTACTATGCCTCCTCTTGGACGGTTAGTCAATCACGATTGCTCTCTATGACCTGTAGTAGTCTACTTCAAATCGGTTTTTTTTTTTCTGCTTTATTTTTGACAACATTAGTTCTTCCTGAGGTGCAGAATAGTTCATTGTGCATGCAGGTTTTTCTATGAGAGTTAGTTTTCTTGCACAGGCGTTGTGAACCCAGCACACAGGCACATCTGTTCACAGGCTTTTACTACTGCTCCTCACATGTGCATTGAACAGATTTTCAGGACGTTTTACCTGTCTTGGTGAGAATGGGGAGTGAGGAGGAGTTTGTACACTTTGTCACATCATCCATGGCAATTTGTTGGCAAAGTGTCACTCTTTATAGAAAGCACACTAACATGCACAAACCAAGGCTGATAGCATCTTCCCTGTTGACCTAAGGACAGACTTTTGCAAGGAAGTTAAGCAGGTCAGTGGGCCTAGGGGTGTATGTGGACTGGGGTATTGCCAATACTAGGAACCTCTTGTGTGCATATATTTTTATTTTTAACTTATATTGAAGATTTGATTTATGTGCCAGTAACATCAGGGCCTATGTGTGAATGCATTGTGTGAAAGCCAATAAAAAGAAAACAAATAAAGCAAGCAGAGAAGGCTCTTCCAAGTGCCGTACTGTGATTTCTTTAAGAACAAATGCTAGGCATGTTTTATTTTGCATTTGGCTTATTATCATTTAATTTACACATATTCTTAGATGTTTGCATTTTATTTAAAATTTATCCCTTCATATTTAGTACATTTTGGCAACTATAATTTTTGTCTTGTTTAATAGCTATAAAATTATGTTTATAAGAGAGCAACAAAAACTGCAATGCTATCTCATTTTCCCTAGTTTTCTTTGGTGGTATTTTTTTCCACACTAAACTTCTGACTCAAATCCCGGTCTATCTCAATTGGCATTTGCTTCCGGAGTTAATTTTTTCATTTTTTTTATTTGTCCTAGTACATTTCCCCCACCATCTCCTTCTCTAGATCTCCATAGGGAAGTACAATCTATTTTTCTTTTTTCTTTCCTAGAGAAATTTCATTAAGTTTTCCCCCAAGTCTCCAAAAGACTAGATTGCCATCAATCAGGGGCACTCCAGTGAGAACTATGGAATATCTGAGTGTGACATGGATGCATAATAGTTTATGCTATGCTCATAGTACTCTGGAGGTGTCATGATTCGTGAAGCAGAGGCCCCTGGGACTGGTGGACCGGGTAAGATTTCTGTATACATTTAGATTCTCCAGCATGATCTGAAAAACAAATAGGAGTATTCTTAAATCATAAAAAGATCTAGCTCTTTTTTCAGAGAAGCCAAAAATCCCTACAGTCAGAGGGTGAGAAGTCCTTATACTATCTGAGAGCGAATTATCTCTCAGAGGAGAGAGTAACTGTAGAGAGATTAATTCTTTTTCTTTTTAGTTGTAATAAGGGATTTATCATTAGATTGTTTCACACTATCAGAGGTAATAAATAAAAACTTTGAATTTTATCTCATTTTTCCTTCCTTCCTTCCTTCCTTTTATTTATTTATTTAAAAAATCTTTCTCATTTTACATATCAGTCCCAATTCTTACTCCCTCCTCTCTTCCAACTCCTCCCACCTTTCCTCTCACTCCCGTGGAGAGTCAACAAAGTCTGAAACACCATTTTGAGTTAGGACCAAGTCCTTTCCCACTATATCTAGGCTGATCAAGGTATCCCTCCAAAGAGAAAGGGCTCCAAAAAGCCAGTTCAAGCACTAGGGATAAATCCTGGTCCCACTGCCAGTGATCTAACAGACTGCCTAAGCCATACAGCTGTCACCCGCATTCAGAGGGCCTAGTTTGGTCCTAAGCAGGTTCTCCCACTGTCAGTCTGGAGCCAGTGAGCTTCCACTAGCTTCCACAGAAACAACAGCTGTTTCTGTGGGTATTCCCATCAGGATCTTCACCCCTTTCCTCTTATTATTGCTCCTCCCTCTCTTCAACTGGACTCAGGGAGCTCCACCTAGTGCTTAGCTGTGGATCTCCACATCTGTTTCCATCAGTTGCTGGATGAAGGTTCCATGATGACAGTTAAGGTAGTCATCAGTCTGATTACAGGGTAAGGCCAGTTCAGGCACCCTTTCTAATATTGGTTAGGGTCTTAGCTGGGGCCATTCTTTTAGGTTCCTGGGAATTTCCCTAATGCCAAGTTTCTTGTAGTGCATAATGTCTCCTTCAATCAAGAATCTCTTTCCTTGCTGTCCCTGTCTGTTCTTCCCCCATCTCGGCTATCCCATTCCTTCATGTTCTCCTCCCCGCTCTCCTTCTCCCCTCCCAACCTTCTTTCCTTCCACTCCATGCTCCCAATTTTCTCGGGAGGATACCTGTATATCCTCTTAGGGTTCTCCTTGTTACTTAGTTTCTCTGGTGTTGTGGACTATAGGCTGTTTATACTTTGCTTTATATTTAATCCTTTGATTTATGTCTAATATCCTCTTATGAGTGAGTACATGCCATGTTTCTCTTTCTGGGTTTGGGTTACCTCACTCAGGATGTTTTTTTCTAGTTGCATTCATTTGCCTGCAAATTTCAAGATGTCATTTTTTTCCCCACTGAGTAGTACTCCATTGTGTAAATGTACCATATTTTTAAAAATTCATTCTTCTGTTGAGGGACATCAAGGTTTTTCCAGGTTATGGCTGTTACAATTAATGCTGCTATAACACTGTTGAGCAAATGTGCATCCTTTGGGTATATGCCCAAGAGTGGTATTGCTGGGTTGTACTGTAGATTGATTCCCAGTTTTCTGAGAAATCACCACACTTCTTTCCACAACAACTGTACAAGTCTGCATTCCCACCAGCAGTGGAGGAGTGTTCCACTTACTCTGCATCCTTTCCAGCATAAGCTATGATGGGTGGTTTTTTTTTCTTTTCTTTTTTTCTTATAGATTTTATTCAGCTATATATTTTTCTCTGCTCCCCTCTTTCTCTCCCCTCCCCTTCAACCCTCTCCTAAGGTCCCCATGCTCCCAGTTTACTCAAGAGATCTTGTCTTTTTCTACTTCCCATGTAAGTTAGATCCATGTATATTTCTCTTAGGGTCCTCATTGTTATCTAGATTCTCTGAGATTGTGATTTGTAGGCTGGTTTTCTTTGCTTTATGTTTAAAAACCTCTTATGAGTGAGTACATATGATCATTGTCTTTCTGGATCTGGGTTACCTCACTCAATATGATGTTTTCTAGCTTCACCTATTTGCCTGCAAATTTCAAGATGTCATTATTTTTTTTTCTGCTGTGCAGTACTCCATTGTATTGTAAATGTATCACCCTTTCCTTATCCATTCTTTGGTAGAGGGGGATTTAGGTTGTTTCCAGGTTCTGGGTATGACAAACAATGCTGCTATGAACATAGTTGAGCACATTTCCTTGTGGTACAATAGAGTATCTCTTGGATATATATCCAAAAGTGGTATTGCTGGGTCTTGAGGAAGACTGCTTTTTACTTTTCTGAGAAATCACCATACTGATATCCAAAGAAACTGTACTAACTTGCACTTCTACCAGCAATACAGGAGTGTTCGTCATAGTTTTTTTTTTTTCTTTCTTTTTTTTTTTAATCTTAGCCATTTTGTCTGGTGTAAGATGGTATCTCAGAGTTGTTTTGATTTGCATTTCCATCCTGCAAGCTAAGGATGTTGAGCAATTCCTTAAGTGTCTTTCAGCCATTTGAGATTCTTCTTTTGAAAATTCTTTGTTTAGATCTGTTCTTCATTTTTAAATTGGATTATTTGGTATTTTGATGTCTAATTTCTTGAGTCCTTTTTATATACTTTGATGATCTGTTTTCTGCCTGATGTGCAGTTGGTGAAGATCTTTTTCAATTTTGTAGGATGCCAGTTTGTCTTATTGACTGTGTTCTTTGTCTTACAGAAGCTTCTCATTTTCAGGAGGTCTCATTTATTGACTGCTGCTCTCAGTGTCTGTGTTACTAGTGTTATATTCAAGAAGTGGTCTCCTGTCCCCATGCGTCCAAGGCTACTTCCCACTTTCTCTCCTATGAGGTTCAGTGTGGCTGAATTTATGTTGAGGTTAATCCATTTGGACTTGAGCTTTGTGTGTTGGGATATATATGGTTCTATTTGAATTCTTTTACATATTGACATTTGTTACGCCATAATCATTTATTGAAGATGTTTTCCTTTTTCCATTGTATAATTTTAGCTTCTTTGTCAAAAACCAGGTGTTCATAAGTGTGTGGATTAATGCCAGGGTCTTTGATTTGATTCCATTGGTCTACCTGTCTGTTTTAATTCCACTATCAAGCTGTTTTCATTATTATAGCTCTATCGTAGAGCTTGAAGTCAAGGATGGTGATGTCTCCGGAAGTTCCTTTATTGTACATGATTACTTTTGCTATCCTGGGTTTTTTGTTTTGCAGTATGAAGTTGATTATTTTTCTTTCTAGGTCTTTGAAGAATTGTGCTGGGATTTTGATGGGAATTGCATTGACTATGTGGATTGCTTTTGGTAGGATTGCCATTTTTATTATGTTGATCCTTCCTATCACAGAAAATGGGAGATCTTGCCATTTTCTGATATCTTCTTCAATTTCTTTCTTCAGAGACTTAAGGTTCTTTCCCACAGGTCTTTACTTCTTCAGTTAGCATTACTCCAAGATATCTTATGTTATTTGTGGCTATTGTGAAGGGTGATGTTTTCTCATTTTTTCAGTCCTTTTCTCATTTGTGAGAGATTAATTCTTTTTTTATAGATTTTTATTGAACTCTACATTTTTCTCTGCTCCCCGCTCTGCCTCTATCCTCCTCCCTTCATCCCTCCCCCATGGTCCCCATGCTCCCAATTTACTCAGGAGATCTTGTCTTTTTCTACTTCCCATGTTGATTAGATCTATGTATATTTCTCTTAGTGTCCTCATTGTTGTCTAAGTTCTTTGGTTGTGATTTGTAGGCTGGTTTTCTTTGCTTTATGTTTAAAAACCACTTATGAGTGAGTACATGTGATAACTGTCTTTCTGTGTCTGGGTTATCTCACTCAAAATAAGGTTTTCCAGCTCTATCCATTTTTCAGAGATTAATTCTTTATGCATCTAATAGAACTTTCTTTAGGGAATCTTGGCTCGTCTGGACACTGTGGTAGCTTTAATTCTTCCCCGGGGAACAGGAGTTGACTGACAGTGATAGCAATCATGAGATCCTGTTGTGAGGACTCTATGTCCAGTGAAGAAGTGGCTGCCTCTATAAAATCATGCCCACATGAGAGCTACTCACAAGCAAGCTTGCAGAGTCTTTTATAACAAGCAATATATGATTAAATTCAACTCCTATTATTTTACAGATGCCATTGAGTTATTCATTTATTTCACAGTAACTACTCTATTCCAGGCATATTGTTCAATGGAGGTGATCATTAAAAGTCAGAAGTAGAACTCCTATTTCTTGGAGTAAGACATAGTCTAGTGGGAAAGACAGACAGCTATCCATAATCACCCAAATACCTTAAAGTCACATCAATACAAAGTACCCCTAATAGAAGTACATGGAGCTATTGTAACATGTATTAGGTGGATTGGATGGAGTTGTGAGGTGGAAGGAGGCTGAATGAAGAGGAGCAGTTAACTGTTTGGAGGATGGGGTGAGCAGCTCCCTAGAGTCAGTGCTAAAACTCTGACTCACAGGAGAGATGGAAAGAGCCAGTGCAGCCGGAAGAGAGTGCAGCTCAGGGAGCTTTTGGGGCTATGGGAGGCAGAAGCAGCAGACAGACCACCCAGAGGTACAAAGATCAGTACAATGATCATGGTTAATTTTGCTTTTAAATTCCTCTAACAGGAAACATTCAGAATGCTTTGGGAAGGGGTCAGGCCTCATGTTAAAATATTTAATTTTGATATAATAAACATCATATAAATTATTAAATGACCCCAAATACTTAAAACCAACATATTTATAGTTATATCTTACTTACTAGGTGACTGTATACCTTGAAAAAGAATCTTTTATTTTCTTTACAGGATAATACACATTATCACATATAACACCCTTAAAAATTTTCCTGGAAGGTTGTGAGGCTCAGTAGAAGCAATGGGTATGAGAACCCATTGAGGATAGACTGCTAAATAAGATATTTTAATATTATAAATTTTAGGAATCACAAAGAATCATTATGGAGGAAAAAGCAGAGTATGAAGAGATATTTTTGATGGGAATTGCAGAGCATTATATTATATTTTTTGCCATAATGAATTTAATATAGAGTTATTTTTAAAATCAGTAAGTCAGGATTGAAGATATAGCAATGGAGTGTTTTTATTTCTTTCAACAAAAGAAATGTATGACATATTGTGTGTAAATCACACAGAATTTTGACCCTGTTTCATTGGCAGCACTGGGGATAAAATCCAGAGCTCTGTTCATGCTAGGTAAGAACTCAACTAGTGAGGCCACATTTCACACTTTAAACAAAACATTTTGTTTCCATCTTTTGATGTTCTTTTACAAGGTAATATTTTTATTAGTTCTTTGAAAGTTTCCTGCAGCATATTTTGATGACATTCATTATCCCCTCTACCAACTCTTCCTCAATTCACTGCCCCCTCTGTACTCACCCAACTTTGTGAGTTTTTTTTTTTTTTAAATCCTTCAAGATCAATCTGTGCTGCCAAAATATTCTTAGATGTGTGGTCTTCTATCAGAGAGTGGCTAACTTACCAGGAGCTATACTCAGAGAAACTGTCTCCCTGTCTCCCAGCAGACAAAATTTGCCAGTAGCTCTACAGCTTGGATTGGGAGTATGTGCCTGGTTTCTTTCTCCTTGCTGGGGTCTGATCTGGCCTGGGCTTGCACATGCTGTTACAACTGCTATGAGTTCATCATGCAGCTGCTCTGATGTATCATGAAGACAATATTTTTTGTAGTCATTTACCTCCTCTCTTACAGCCATCCCACCCCCTCTGCAGAAATGAGCTCTGAGCCTTGGAGATAGGGTTGTGTATGTATGTTCCCCAGAAGTCTGAGCATTCTGTAGTCTCTTAGTCTCATACCTTGGCTCACAGTGTTTATCACAATCCACTGCGGATAGAAGCTTCTCAGATGGTGATGGGAAATGCCTTGATCTGTGCAGGTATAGTGACAAATAATTAAGAGTGAGTTTAATACTATATCCATATAGAAGCATAATAGTAGTAGGTTTTCCCCTAAGACTGTCTGTCCATAGGTTCTTAGTCAGATAATGGTGCCAGGTATGAGTTCAACCCTTGGTGCTGTACTTAGATCCAATCAGAAAGTAATTGATTACTCCCCTGATGTTTATGCCACCATTGCACTGATGGGCATGTATTATTCCCAGGTTCGTCGTCGTCATCATCTTCTTCTTCTTCTTCTTCTTCTTCTTCTTCTTCTTCTTCTTCTTCTTCTTCTTCTTCTTCTTCTTCTTCTTCTTCTTCTTCTTCTTCTTCTTCTCCTTCTCCTTCTCCTTCTCCTTCTCCTTCTCCTTCTCCTTCTCCTCCTCCTCCTCCTCCTCCTCCTCCTTTTCCTCCTCCTCTTTTGGTTTTTCAAATCAGGGTTTTTCTGTGTAGCCCTTGCTGTCCTGGAATTCACTTTGTAGACCTGACTGCCTTTGTACTCAGAAACCTGCCTGTCTATGCCTGCTGAGTGCTGGGATTAAAGGTGTGCACCACTGCACTAGGCTTGCATAGCACTTTCTAGCATGAGGAAAGCTAGATAATCAGTATGGATAATGTTTTCAGATTTTTACCAGCTTCATTTCACCATATTTTACGACTCAAGAATGTGGTGTCTTCAACAATAGGGCTTTACTCTACAATGGGGCAACAATTCCCATTCTAAACATCAGAGACTAACAAATAAGAAACTCAATGCCAGGTTACTTTCTTTTTTTTTTTTTTTGAGGGGGGGTATTTATTTGACTTCTACTTCCATGTCACAGTCTGTCATTGAGGGAAGTTAGGACACAGACCTGACTGAAGCATGGACTGCATAGAAATACTTCTTACATGTTTGCTCTCCATGGCTTACTTAGTTACCTTTCCTGTACAACCCAGAACCATTTGCCCAGAGCTAGCACAACCCATAGTGGGCTGGACCCTTCCATATCAATAATCAACCGAGAGATGGCCCCAAGGACATACCTACAAGCCAATCTGATGAAGGCTATTCCTCAACTGAGTCCCAGGCAACTCTAGTTTGTATCAAGAAGACAAAAAGAACTTTTGGAGTTGTTGGTCAGTGAATTCCATAGACCCTCAAACATTATAGGCTATTGCCATTTGTCATGGTTACCCTTCAGAACTTATTTGTTAGTCTCTGGTGTCTAGTAGGAGAATTGTAGCCCCACTGTAAAGTAATTCAATTTTAACTTTCTCCCTCTCTCTGGTGTGTGTGTGTGTGTGTGTGTGTGTGTGTGTGAAGGTTTCCATATATCTCTTTCAAAAGGTCCCTCTTTGTGTTTCCTTCTCTATCTCATTCTGTCTTCCACTCCCCTGCTCCAGTATCACCCTCCTGTACCTTGATTTCCCTTTAATACTTTATACGAGTGCTTTCTATCTCTCCTCCCTCGAGTGTCCTTCCTAGGGCCCATTAGTAGTTTCTTAACCCTATTAAGATATTACAAATGAAACATACATATCTCAAAATTCAATATTAACATCCAAAGATTAGAGAAAACTTGTGAAATTTGTCTTTCTGGGTCTAGGTAACTTCATTCAGAGTGATTGTTTCTAATACCATTCTTTCATTCTTTTCAATGTGATTTTCATTGTCTGTAGCATGTGAGTAATATTCTATTGTGCAATCCCTCACATTGTGGGCACCTGTGTAAGAAAGCTGTGAACTTGTTGTGACCTTACTGTGATCCATGGATGGGGCAGAGTGCAGAATGTTCTTACATAAGGTGGCTTTTTAGAAGGAATTGCATGAACTGTGATAAGTGAGTGCACTTGAAAGCAAGGGCGTGGAGGGAATGCCCTGGCATGTCCACATTATCTCTGACAGAAAGGCAAAGGCCTGGGAGGAATACTCTTGGCCCTTTTCACATGACCAAAGATGATAAGACATAATACCAGGTGTACTCCTTTATTGTATTTGCTTAAGCTGACAGTAAACCTCACCTCATGCTTTGCTCGCTTTAATAATAAAAATGAGAAATGTTTTGTTTACACTGCTTTTGAGCTCACAAGCCTGGAGTCCCTTGGTACCTGCTGCAGGTTTTTATATCTTGAGACTCAGCCTCACTGGCCACAGGGTGGTTGACACCACATTTTCATTATCCATTTATCAGTTGATGATCATCTAGGTTGTTTTCATTTCCTGGATATTATGAATAGAGCAAAATGAACACGGATGAGCAGGTGTCTCTATAGTAGAAAATGGAGTCCTTTGTGCCACCATGTCTGGCATTATTTGGGAGATTTTAATTATAGCTTTTATGGCACTGGGTGTCATGGGTCTGTTTAAATTATTTACTTTATCTTGCTTTAACTTAAATTGTATATATCTAAAAATTAATTCAACCATTACTTTTAGATTTTCAGATTTGGTAGAATATAGTTGTTTTTGTTGGTATTTGTTTCTTTTTAAGACAAGATCTAATTATGATGCCTTGGGTGTCCCGAAACTCACTCTGTAGACTAGGTTGACCTTCAACTCATAGAAATCCATAGAAATCCACCTGCCTCTGTCTCTGTAGTGTTGGAATTAAAGACACGTGCCACCACACCCTGCTGAGAGTAGATTTTTGATTCTTTGAATTAATTAGGGCCTCTTGTACTATCTTCCTTTTCTTCTCTAGTATCATTCATTTGGATCAACTCATTCTTTGGTTAATTTGGCTAAAGATTTGCCAATCATGTTAATACTTTCAAAGCACCGACTTCTTGTTTCCTTATTTTTTATATTGTTTTTGTTTTGATTTCCTTCATTCAGCCCTAACTTTTATTATTTCTTCCTATTTGCTTTTTTTTTTTTTGGATGGTGATTGTTCTTTTACCGCCCCCCCCCCCCCAGCTTGGTTTTTTGAAACAGGGTTTCTTTGTAACTTTGGAGCCTGTTCTGTATCTAGCTGACCTCAAATTCACAGAGATTCACCTGCCTCTGCTTCCTTCTGCCTCCCAAGTGATGGGATTAAAAGCGTGTGCCACCATCACCCAGCTGTTTTTGTTTTTCTAAGGCCATCATGTGCAATTCAGCAATGTGGACAACTAGTCCATGGAGTAAAATGTGATTATACATATTCTGTCACTGCTGCAGATCAATGCATAGTGACAACGCCTGTATTTTCTAATAAGAAACAAAGAACCAGCACAGCAACATAACCTTCACACTATTATAATGACTGCTTCCATCTCATGATTGATGTGAATCTGTTTAAATTGTTTACATTCTCTTGGTTTAATGTGAGTCTGGAAAACCATCAATTTATTCCAGATTTTTATAATTTTTTGAATATGTTATTTTCAGGATTTTGTTGGAATCTGGGGTAACTCCCCTCTTACCTCCCAATCTTACTACTTTGAGTTCTCTCTGATTCTGTCTCTTTCTGGGTTGATTTGGCTGTGTTTGTGAATCTTGTTTTTTTTTTTTTCCAAAGAACTAGCTGTTCGATTGATTCTATGTATTATTCTTTTAGTCTCCATCCCATTAATTTTTCCCTGGATCTTATCATTTCTTTCTTTCAGTCTACTGTTTTTGAGTTTGGATTGCTCTTGTGTTTCTAGGCCCTTAAGTACATCATTAGACTATTTGAGATCTTTCAGATCGTGTGTGTGTGTATGTGTGTGTGTGTATGTGTGTGTATGTATATATGTATGTATGTGTGATATGTGTGTATGCTCATGTATGTGCACATATGGAGGTCAGAGGATACAACTGGTATCTTTTTCAATTGTTTCCTCTTTTTTTTGAGACAGAGTTCCTCTCAGAATCTGAAATTTGTCATTTCAGCTGGACTGAATGGCCAGTGAGGATCTGTCTCTGCCCTTTAAGTGCTGGGCTTACAAGCACACATTACTATGTCCCATCATATTTTTGATGTGGATTCTGTGGATTCAGATTCAAGACCCCAAGCTGGAGCAGAAAGTACTTTACTCACGGAGTAATCTTCTTAGCCCCTAATTATTTTTGCACACCCAGGTAAATGATGTGTGTGTGTGCTCATGTGTGCATGCATGTGTGCATATGAACACATGCCACAGCACTAATCTGAAGGTCAAAGTGTGGAATTTCAGTCCTTACTTTCCATCTTGTTTGAAGCAGGGTCTCTGTTGATTTCTGTTTTGTATGCCAGCAAGCCAGGAGCAAGCCGGCCTGTAAAGTTCAGGGTATTCTCTTGGTAGATTACAAAGGCTTGTGCTATGCATTTGAATTTTTTATGTGGGTTTTGGGGGCTTAAACTCATGTCCTCTTGCTTGTACAGGAAATAGTTTTGCTTTCACCCTATTGTTTGAATGTAAGAGCTCATGGATATGAAATTTCCTCTTAGAACTCTCTTGGCTGTCTCCCAATCATTCTGATAGATTGTACTTTTATTTTTAATTTAGAAAAATTATTTCCCTCCATGATTTATTCAAAAGTATCTTTTTCAGACTCTAAGAATTTGTCTGCTTCTGGAATTTTTCTTGCTATTAATTTCTAGTCTTATTACACTATGATACAGTAATTTATTTGGATTCTTTTGTATTTGATAAGACATGTTTTTTTTATTTTAACAAATTTCTTTTTTTTATTTTATTGAGCTCTACATTTTCTCTGTTCCCCTCCCTCCCTTTCATCTCCCCTTCAACCGTCTCCCAAGGTCCCCATGCTCCCAATTTATTCAGTTGATAAGACATATTTTGTGGCACAAAACATGATATATTTTAGAGACGGTTCCATGAGTTTCTGAGGGTATTGTGTGTTCTATATTTGTTAAATGACTATTCTTTAAATACCATTAAACGCATTGCATCTGTGTTGTTGTTTAACATAGGTGTTTGTTGATTTTTACCCTAGATTATGTATCTAGGGATGCAAGTGGCTACTGTCATTGATATATAATAGGCTTCCTTTGTTTTACTACTAATTTTTATTATTTATTTATTTATTTATTTATTTATTTATTTATTTATTTATTTAAGATTTCTCTTCCCCACCGCCGCCTCCCATTTCCCTGCCTTCCCCCAATCAAGTCCCCCTCCCTCATCAGCCCAAAGAGCAATCAGGGTTCCCTGCCCTGTGGGAAGTCCAAGGACCACCCACCTCCATCCAGGTCTAGTAAGGTGAGCATCCAAACTGCCTAGGCTCCCACAAAGCCAATACGTGCAGTAGGATCAAAAACCCATTGCCATTGTTCTTGAGCAGAAGGAGAGAGAGCACGAGCAAGGAACTCAGGACCGCAAGGGGTGCACCCTCACACTGAGACAATGGGGATGTTCTATAGGGAACTCACCAAGGCCAGCTGGCCGGGGTCTGAAAAAGCCCGGGATAAAACCGGTCTCGCTGAACATAGCAGACAATGAGGACTACTATTTTTTATTGTTTGATAGTTTCTTACATGTTTGCAGTGTATTTTTTTATCATATCCACCCACTATGCTTTCTTACCCTTCGTCTACTCCTTCAGAACCTCTCTTCTCCAGAACACTGCTTTCATGTCTTTTAATTTGTGATGCACTGCATTTAATGGTGCGTGGGTGCGGAGTTATTTACTGGTGCATGGACAGTGAACAGGGAGCTATGCTACTGAAGAAAATGACCCCCACCCCAGCATTACCTCTAATGACCTTCAGGTAGGGTCTTATGGGCAATTTCCTTCTTATGGTAAGACGTCAACAGACTCAGCCTTCTGTGCAGGTGACCACAGACATAGTCAGCTCATGACGGCAATGTCCAGGTCGTGTCCGGAACACACCTTTTTGTTGCATATCTCTCCAATCTCAGGCTCTTACATAGTTTTTGCTCCTTCTTTTGTGTGAGGCTAACCTTCGAGGCAGTGACAGAGATGTCTGTGATGGCTAGTCTTTTGTCTACTTGATGTATAACCTGGAGTTATCTAAAAAGAGAGCCCCAAACTGAGTAAAATGCCTCCATAAGATTCCTCCCTAAGGCATTTTCTTAATCAGAGATTGGTGGTAGAGGGCTCAGTCTCTGTGGGTGGTGCCATCCATGAGCTGGTGGTCCTGGGTTCTATAAGAAAGCAGGCAAGCAACCCAGGGGAAGCAAGCCAGTAAGCAACCCCCCTCCATGGCCTCCTGCCTGCCATCTCCAGCCCTGTGTGAGTTTCTGTCCTGATCCTGACTTCCTTTGAGGATTAACAGCAATATGGAAGTGTCAGACAACCTAGACAACAAAGAGAACCCTGAGGGAGACATACATGAATATACATAGAAAGAGAAAAAAGACAAGATCTACTGAGTGAATTGGGAGCATGGGGATCACAGGAGAGGGCAGAAGGAGAGGGGGAAGAAGGAAGGAGAACAAAGAAAAATAAAAAAATAAATGAATAAATAAATAAAAATTAATTAAAATAAAAACAGAAACCTTAACTAAGACAATGTCCTAATGTAAGAGTCATCTTTATTTCTTCTAAAGACATTTGTTGGAAGCCTGTTAGATATCAGAGAACCCTAGGTAACTTATTTTCAGTTTCTGTTCATTTGATTGATTGTTTTCTACTCTTTGGCTTTCAGCATCAGTGAGGTATGTTTCTTGAAGACAACAGATAGTTGTATGCAGTTTTTAATTGAGTCAATCTGATTCTCTTTAGTGGTGAATTGAGGCCATTTACACTTAAGTATACAATTGAGATATTCTTACTAGTTTGTGTCATTTTGTTGATTATTTTATGGTTGGTTGGATTTTTTCTTATTTGCTTTTCTCCATTCTGGTATTTGAGGTTTGCTGACTTACTTTTATTGTATAGAAAGGACTCCTTCCAATTTCTCTTCAGTTCATCTGTTCCTCTAATAAAAAATTTTTTTACTATAGTCTTATGTTTGATATGTCTTTCTTCATCCTGGATGTAGAGTATCTACTCTCTTAAGTATTGTTTGTCATGCTGACTTCATAATCAATAACCACTGTAGTTTATACTTGACTTGAAATATCCTTAATTTTCTGTTTATTTTAAAAGACAGCTTTGCTGCATATAAGAATCTTGGTTTGTAGTTACATGCTTTCAGAGCTCAAGAAATATAATTAATATGTCATTCCATGCGTCCTTGCATTTTACATTTGTTGATGAGAGAATACGCATTGTCCTGCTGTTTCCACCTTTGCAGACGAGCTGGTGACTTTCCCTCACAGCATTTTAATATTCTTTACTTTGTATTTTTAAAAGAAAACTATAATATGTCAAAGAGAGGTTTCTCTCTGGTCATTGGTATTTGGGGTTTTTAAAGCCTTTTCTGTTTGAATGTCTATTTCTTTTTCTAGATTTATTTTTTAAAATTATACTATGATCTTTTTGTTTAGGATTTACTTCAGACACTTCTGTTCCATAGGTTCTTAGATCTTGTTTCTTAGTCACACCAGAGTTTCTTCATGTTTTAGTTACATTCATGTGTTACTTTCTCCTGTATTGGCATCTGAGTGTAGCATTTTAATCCTTGTCTTCCATCCTTGATATTCTTTCTTCTGCATGGTCAAAGCTATTAACAGTGGTTTCCATTGTGATTTTTATATGGTTCATTGCATTTTTCCTTATAATGCTTTTGTCTTTCTCTCCTAAATCCCCACCTCCTTGCTGAACTTTCCCACACTACTGACCTTTTCATCCACAATTCTGTTTTCCCCATACATTTTGCTGACCTTTCAGACATTCTTCTCCAGTTTCTGTATTGAACTGACCTGCTTGTTTGTTTGTATCTTTTTTTTTTTACATCATTTATCATTTGTAACAGAAAACTTTTGAAACATTTGTCTGGCCTTTTAACTGTTTAAATGTGTTTGAGTTCGTTATACCAGAAGTCACCATCTCTTATAGGAGTCTTGTTGCCTTGGCTTCTCTCTCTCTCTCTCTCTCTCTCTCTCTCTCTCTCTCTCTCTCTCTTTCCCTCCCTCCCTCTCTCCCTCTCTCTCCTCTTTCTCCATCTTCCTTTATTCTTCTCTCATATATAAGATCCTGTCTGCAGCTTCCCCTCCCTCTACACCTTCCATGTCCCCCTCACCTCTATTCTCTCTGAGATCTACTCCTCCTTTCTTCAGAAAAGGGCAGGACTCCCAGGGATATCAACTGAACATGGCATAATAAATTATAATAAGACTAGGCACATACCCTCACATTAAGCCTGAATGAGGCAACCCAGTAGGAGGGAAAGGGTCCCAAGAGCAAGAAAAAGAGTCAGACACCCCAACTCCCACTGTTAAGAGTCCCATAAGAGTAGCAAGCTACACAACTGTAACATCCATGCAGAAGATGAAGGTCAGACCCAAACAGGCACCCTGTTTATTGCTTCAGTCTTGGTGAGCCCCTGTGAACCCTGCTTAGTTGATTCTGTGTCTATGTTCTCCTGGTATCTGTGAGCCTTGCCTCTTACAATCATTTCTCCCTCCCTTTCACAGGATGCCCCAAGTTCCACCTAATGTTTAGCTCTGGGTCTCCACGTCTGCTTCCATCAGTTGCTAGACAGAGCCTCTCTGATGATGATTATTCTAGGCTCTGGCCTACAAGTATAACAGAAAGTCATCAAGAATCCTTTCATTGACTTTTGTTGCCAGTTGTGTTTGACTCTGTCAGAGGTCTCTGGAATATCTAGCCTCTAGTTCTTAGCCATCCAGGCAATGCCAGGCATGGACTCCTTCTCATAAGTGTGAGTCTCAAGTTGGACGAATCATTGGTTGGCCGCTCCAATGAGTTGTGCACCACCTTTATACCTTGCAGGCAGGACAGAGAGGTGGAAGGTTTTGCAGCTGGGTTGATGTTCCAGTCCCTCCACTGGAAGCCTTGCCTGCTTACAGAAGAAAGCGATTCAGGTTCTGTATCTCCCATTACTTTGCTAGGTTCACTCCGTTGCACTATGTTTGTGTGTCTCTATGGTACTATTTGTATATCTGTTGGTTGGGATATCTTTGTTTTCTTGAGAAAAGAGGATCCTCTCACTGAGCAGTCCACTTAGCTGAATCTAAGAGCAATGTGGCAAAGAGAAGATCAGTTGCCTTAGGAAGTGGTTTCCTCGGTGGAGCTGTCCATGATGCTGTTTCTGACTGAACTCTTTGTGTTGTCTTTCTCTCCACTCTTTAGCTTTTAAGTTCTTTACTGGTTCTTATGGTCTTCCTTTCTCAAAATGGCCTCCTTTTCCTTTGAATTGACTATCTTCACTGGCTGACAAGGAGGTAGCATCTAGTTCCACCAACCTA
Organism: Alexandromys fortis; assembly: GCF_014885135.2. Lineage (NCBI taxonomy): Eukaryota > Metazoa > Chordata > Mammalia > Rodentia > Cricetidae > Alexandromys > Alexandromys fortis. The sequence continues at coordinate 2,045,596 of NW_026068101.1, forward strand.
CCTGGAAGCAACTTTAAAAGATAAATATTTGAAAAAGATACCATCTTTGAATTTGGCCAATTAAAAAATTGATTCAATTTTTAGAAGAGCTGGTCCAACGTTATAGTTTCTTCTCCACTGCTTAATTTAGTGGGCACTTTTGGAAAGTGGGTTCTGACTTCTGATCTGCTTGGGTTATTTCAGTCAAGCATAATTTCCACTAATTATTAGAAATAGAATAAATTGTGAAGCCGGGCGGTGGTGGCGCACGCCTTTAATCCCAGCACTTGGGAGGCAGAGGAAGGCGGATTTCTGGGAGTTCGAGGCCAGCCTGGTCTACAAGAGCTAGTTCCGGGACAGGCACCAAAGCTACGGAGAAACCCTGCCTCGAAAAACCAAAATAAATAAATAAATAAATAAATAAATAAATAAATAAATAGTGAACAATGTTCTGGAGGTCCAGATGCTCAGGTTAGTATTCTGAAAATGAAATCGTCATGGATCTGGAGAAATGGCACAGTGGTTAAAGGACACATTGCCCTTCCAGAGGACCTGAGCTTGTTTGCCAGCACCTGCACAGATCATTTCACAGTCACCTACAGCACCAGCTCCAGGGAGTCTGGCTTCCTCTCTGGCCTCCGTGGGCATATATGTATCCACATGGACCTGTCATTAAAATAAATCTTTCTTTCATTTTAAGAAAGAATAATCTGGTAGAAAAATCCAAATTCCTGAAAGATATCATGATTGTATAGTTAATGTTCTTAAGCAAGAAGCAACTATGTTAATTATATAAAAAATTAGCTGGTTAATTAAACGCAACCCAGTTAAAGAAGCATATTGAAAGTGAAACACTCGTTTATTCTGGTTTAAGTTAGTAGTTTTATGATAAGTTATAAGAAAAGAAATGCCTCAAATTTTGTATATAGGAAGTCTTTTCTTCTTGAGCTTCTCTGGGAAGTCAGTTTGTATTCACTCATTGTTCGGTCTGTATATGGAGATGGTTGTGAGGACTCAGTGTAACCAAGCATCTGTAAAATCCCACCTGTCATCAGCGTAGAGGGGAGTTCCTTTGGCTTAATCAAAAATACTTTCTCAACTTTTGTGTATAGTTTGTGTTTGGTAAATGTTCTTTTCACCTCAATTGTTTAACTCCCACCCATTTCCCCCTCGAAGTCTCTAAAGCTGTTCTTGGGATGATGAAGGTATCTGAATACAATGTGATAGATTGTGGGCACTAAAAACAGGCCACACGCAGAAAGCAGAGCTTCTGAGGAGGTGCTTGTAAGGATGCGGTCTTGGTAAAGCTTTCCGATGTCTCCACGTGTTGAAACGCTGTCTTAATCAGGTAAAATGCTGGTGTTGGACTAAATCCACACTTCCTTCCCGAGATCCATATGTATGTCTTCCCATCTGAAAGTCTCCTTTGACAGCTGCTTCTGCTGTCATGGTGCCTTATGACCTCAGACTGGCGTGAAGGTGATCACGTACTTTTGCCGGCTCAGGGATGTAGGTGGGAGCCACATTTCAAGTCTAAAGCCACCCAGGGGAGAAGTGTGTGGTGGTATAAGAAATATTAACGTGGGAGTCGTTCTGAACGGACAGGAGGTGCTGAGCACAGAGGCCACCGGGAGAATGGCTTACTGCTAATGGGCATTTTGGCATTTCTTATTTTTTTTATTGCAGGGTTTATTTTTATTTATTGTCCTTTGGTGTTTGTCATGGGGGTAGGATCCCCTGGATCTGGAATTACAGACAGTTGTGAGTTGCCATGTAGTACTGGGAATTGAACCCCGGGCACTCTGGAAGAGCATTCAGTGCTCTTAACCACCGAGCCATCTCTCCAGCCCTCTGACCTAACATTTCTTCAAGGTAACATATTTCAGATTCAAGCTGCTAGGAATTTCTATCTTGGTTAATATGGACTTTCACTACCCTATCCCCCTAATTGAGAAAAAGCTATAGCTTAAAGGTTTATTTGTTACCAATGTTGAGCGTTGCCACTGTGACGACCAATCATATTCAAAATGCTCTCCTGGGCACTGAGTAAATATTTGCTGGTGTTCAAAATGCCAAGAAGTCCAAGAGGAATGCTGCTTAGGCAAGAGTGGAGGGAGGGCAGAATAACTCCTGGTCACACAGCTGTGAAGCCAGATTTTGAAGTTCTGAGTCGAGCGGCTCCAAAAGCTACCACATGACCATCACGTCCATTGTTTTCGTGTTGGCCACCGCGTCTCCTTCCAGCCGCCTCGAAACGCTCTCTTCTGTTGACACTCTGGAAGAGCAAGAATTCTCCTCGACTGCTTCGGGTTTTGATCTGTGTTTGAAGGGGGAGTCATGGAAAAGTAGGTCTGAGGGGGGTGAAGCAGAGCAAGCCTCCGACCTCACACTGAGGGCTCAGCAAGTCGCTTCATGTTGGCTGTGTGCAGCCGCCTCTTCTCTGTCAGCTTGTTTGAAGCGCCCGTAAAACAAAACAGGCTCATTAAACACGAGAGGGTGAGTGAAGCTGGCAGTTGTGCCTACTATGCAAATAGGCTTCCCTCTTTAGAAGTTTATACTCGGGCAAATAAAAAGCAGAAGACAGTATCTGCTTCTCACGGGCTGTTCAGGGCCTCCCTTCTGGAGCCAGTGAGGTCAGCCAGGCTTTGGAAGAGGGAGATGTTTTCCTCCAGTGCTGACATTAGACTGGGCCACTAAACTAATCTCACACAGTGAAAAGGCAGAGAGGCCTTGTCACTGTCTTTTCATGCCTCACGTTTGCCTGTACAGGGAAGACCATCTTGAGTAGGCGGGTCCTGCTCTGGCTGACATGGTCAGTGCCAGGTGAGCCCCACAGACAGCTCTCAGAAGTGCTTTTCACTCTCTGGCCCCTTTCTTCTGTGGCATCTCTCCCCCTCCAACCGCACAAGTATTTAGTTTCTTTTCGGGATCTATAGCTTCCATATTTCAATGAGATAAAGGGGAGCAAGATATATAGCCAGACTTAACCCTCAAAATCTCAGTTGGTCAGAGAGGTAACTTGCGGTGATGTTTGGTATGTCAGTAGGCAAATGTGAGGTGATTAGAACTCAGCCTTGAGAGATGGGATCGTTTCTGATTGTGGAAAAGAACATTCCAGACTGGCCAGGTGGTCGAGGGGGGTTGGGAGGAGTGGGTTAGTAGTTGGAACAGTAGCACAGGGTTGTTTCTAACCAGTGGATACATTTTTGGGTCTTACTTAATTTGGCCTGAAGAATATTTGAGACTGTAGACTATATCCTTCATCTTGAAGTCCTCTCTGGGCTTCCTGGCCCCATTTTCTGCTGGGATTCTTTCTGCTTCCCTGGTGGTGTTTTGCAATCTCCCCTCTAGTTCTCTGTGACTATATATATGTGTGTATATATGTATATATGCATATATACAGGCTGATGATGCTTCAGACCCGTGTCTCCAGCTAGGCAGCTCTTCTCACACTCAGCCCTCCATGCCTGTCTTCTGTTCATTCCTACTCCGCCCTAGTTTAGCACACTCAACTAAAATTGAACCATTATTTTACTTCCTACAGCTCTATCTTTCTCAGTTTTGTACCTCTGTGAGTAATATCCAGGTAATTATTCCAGAAAGTCATCAGCAGCCTGGAGTGATGTTGATTCCTTCCTTCTCATCAGCCTTCACAGAGTAAATGGATCCCTTTGGGTCAGTTCCCATTCTATTTTGCTTGGATGACTGAAGAAGCTAACTTCTTTCAAAAGCCAGCTATTCTTTTCCTCTGTACAGTACCTAGAAGGTTTTTCCTGAAGTGCAAATATTATTTTCAGGTTGTTTTTTCCTTCAAGCCATGCGATGTTTCCCCTGTTCCAAATGTCATCTATCAGGCTTGCCTTTCCTGTTCTGCCCTTGATGATATCTCATGCCCCTTCTTCTGTTACCACTTCTCAAAAGTCCTTGACTTCAGAGTTATTCTGAAATGTTCTTGTAGATGAATTTTCATATTTCTAGAACTCTGGTCATGTTCTTCCCTGTCTAGCATACTCTTCTATGTTTGCCCTATGATATCAACTGGGAACTTAGTGCCTTATTACTTCATTTTCTGTTGCTGTAACAAAATACCCGCGGTTGAATACTTATAAAAACTAAATTTATTTATTGTATTTAACTTCAAAGTTTTGGAGGCTGAAAATTCAAGACCACTTGACTCTGTCATGGTGGTTTATGGTGAGGCCCTGAGTCTCTGATGCACTATGGAGGGATATCCCAGTGGGAATGGGACTGGAGAAGGACATAGCATAGAAATACAAGAGTACAGAGATTGGGGAGGGGCCGGTCCATAAAAAAACAATGACCCACTCTTTGTACACTAACTGGGACCCCATAGGAAGCTTATTGGTCTCTGTCTTTAGTGACCTACTCACCCTGCCCCAAGCCCCACCTCTTAACGGGTTCCACTGCTCTATGCTGCCAAATTAGGGAATCAGCTTCCAATGCAGGAATCTTTAGCAGACTCTTGAATCACATCTGAACCATAACAATGGCTCCTTTTGTGTTCTAATGGCTGCTTGCCCTTTTATGTGCTGTTAGTCCAATCTTTTAAAGATTCTGTAACTTGCTGGACAGCCAGCAAGGTCCTATGTTGGGTGAAATGAGTGGTGGTGTGAATGTTCTTAAGGAATGGCAGGTTGATCACTCAGCTTGACTGGAGCGGAGGCTACATGGAAAACAGAACTGAATTCTGTGGAAGAAAGGTATTTTAATGTCTTACATTGTAGCTTCTGGACACATGTTCTGAGATGAAGATTCCAGTGGGTGGTATTTATTGGGGAATTCCCTTGGGCTTAATAACTGAGAGACTAAAGGAAACAGGATAGGGTAGAGATAAAGTTGAGCTAACATGAAGCTGGAAAAGGCCCTTCGGTTGGTCCTGTGTGAAGCTGGCAGAGCACTACAACGTTGTTCTAGACCCAGCCCAGTCTTTGTGTCCGTACAGCCAGCATTGCATGTGGGCTGCCTCCTGGGGTGGGGGTGGGGGGAATAGAACTTGAGACAAACAGCTCCTGTTGCCAAAGGAAATTTCTGGAAAGGGATTCAATTGTGTCCTGTCAGTAGCCAGAATTGCTGACGTCTAGAGGAATAAATATCCTGACGTGAAGGGGAGGATGGGCGACATACCACAGCACTCACTACCTTGGGCTAGTTTATGCCAGAACGAGCAATTTATACTTTATTTGATAGTCTATGGGATACCGTGGAGGGTGTTTACTTTGAGAAGTAATGTGAGACGGAGCTGTATTAGGAAGATTAATCTAGCTGGGTGTTTGCATTGGATTGGAGGTGAGGAAACTAGAGTCAGGAAGGCCAGTGGGAGACTTTTCAAACAGTCCAGGCAAGGAAATCAAGGCCTACACAAGGATGCTGGCAGCAGGAACGGAAAAGGTGGGTGGCTTCAAGAGATACAATAATGACAGAATTCACAAGCTCTGGTGACTGAATGTGGCATGTGTGGAAGGAGAGGCCTAGTTTTGAACCTAGCTGAAATATAAGAAAGATAGTTCTGGCATTAGAAATTGCAGGACAGCACATGCACATGGATGGATCTGTCAATTTGCAATATAAAGCCAAAGCTGTCAATTAGTGGTTATCAATTATGAGTGAGAGAAGACATATAAAAGAGGCTGGTGACGATCTAACGGTTATATGCCATTGTTAGCATCAACTGAGTGTGAATACAGTTAATCCTGGTAAGCCAGAGAAAGGAGACATGAGTGTAGTCCAGAGTTGTTCATGGAGAAGAGGTATTAAAGTGGGTGGTGGTCTGGGGTTTAGGATGGGGAAGGGAGACAGAGTGCAAAGTGATGACCTTCTCTCTCCAGTGGCTTGAGCGGAAGCAGAGAGACAGGGCTCAGTTAGCTAGAATAGAGGATCATTTAAGGAAATACTGCTCTAAAAAGTTGAAATACTGATTATGGATGAACTTGGATGACAGGCTAAGTGACAAGGGTAGGGGAATTTAGGAGGTTTTTGGTACAATTCTGCCTTGTTCCTAAACGATGTTCCATGGATTGCCAGTGTGTGCATCTTTATACCCACACAGCTGGACTCTCAGAGGCACGCACTGTTTTTCGCTGTGTCCGTGATGAAGACGAGTGGACTCTGGCAGTCTTTTACAGCACTTGTAGGAAAGACCCATTAGAGGACGCTCCAGCCTGAATGTGTCCTCAGGCTTTTACATCTGGTCTTTTCTTAGCTTTCATGAGACCCAAAGAATCTGGGGCCTAATTGGTCAGATGGTTTACTGGCTCTCTTTGTAAAGTAAATATGTATCTACAAGCGGGAAGTCCGTCTGCATAATCTAGCTGCTAGTCAGCCACGCCTGCTCCAAACACTGCTGAGAAGCTTGACTGTGGTCTATAAAACTGTCAGGAGCCAAGACCTGAACCGCTTCCTCACCAAATAGCTTGTTACTGAAGTTACAGGGACACTAACCGGCCGTTGTGTTTAATTTGCAGGGATTTCTCTGCTACTGAAACATCTGGCAGAGCTAACTAGTGCTGTGGCACGTCCTTTTCTGTTCTTTACTTCATATGGATTCTCTACTTTAATTTGCCAGGAAACTTGTGCCACCTTCCTCCGAACACTCGCGAATAAGGAAGTGTCTAGATACGGTTTCCTTGACTTGAAAACAGGATCTTCTGACTGGCACTCAGGGCCCTGAAAAGCAAAATCAGCAACCCAGCTTTGCTGGTTTCTTGGCGTAGATGTCTAACTTGCTCTCCTCCAGAGTGTTTATGGACTGCTGTTTCATGGAGCCACGGCATCTCTTGTTTGCCGTTTCGTGGCAAGCCACGGAACCACGTGTTCGTTCTTTCAGGGCAGCCATGGCATCATGTGTTTTGTGCTTTCAGCAATTTCATTACAGAGGTTTTGAAAGTTCTCTTAGGAAAAAAGATGAGAGCTACTGCCTAAGGGGCTAATATTTCTAGTTCCCATTCCTTTATAGTTAGCTTCTTGGAACAGGAAGTGAATGCCATATATCAGTCCCCTGTGGTTGTTTTGCCATGGTTTAGATTTAGAACTCGGGAGAACATGCAACTGGAGCTGGGTGAAGTTGTTTCTGGTGTGGTAAAATGGCCCTAGAATGTCTGTAGTTTTCCTCACAGTTCATTGCACGAGTTCTCACTCAGCAGAAGAAAATGTGCCAAACCTTGAGCGATTAAAACACACACACACTCACACAATACACACACAATACACACTCACACATACTCACACCAACTCATAGTCACATACTCACACCCTCATATAGTTTCACACACATACACACATTCATACCCATACTCACTCTTACACTCACACTTTCACACCCACCCACACTCACACATTCACTCTTGTACTCACACTCTCACATACAACCACTCACCCACCCATTCACACACTCACACTCACACACTCACCCACATTCATACTCACATACTCACACTCACTTACCCACCCACACTCACACCACTCATACCACACTCACTCTCACACCTATAGTCACACCCACTCACCCACCCACTCACACTCACATATTCATCCACACTCATACCCACTCACACCACACTCACTCTCACACCTACACTCACACCCACACTCACACCTACAGTCACACCCACTCATCCACCCACTCACACAATCACACACCCACACTCACACTCCCTCCCACATATTCAAACATGTTAAAGTAGCAGCTGATATTTAACAGTTCTACATTAATCTTCAAACAACAGAGTATTTACTGTATTCATTCATTACTCACCGTTACCCAGTAAAGAATACTCTATTTTAATTTTTGATTGATTTATGAGAGGTCTATGTAGTCCAGAGTCGTCTTATGATTGCCCTGCTTCTGCCAGGGTCCTGAGTGCTAGGCTTACAAGAGTGTGCTTGCTCAGGAATTTTCTGTACTTACGTTTAACAGCATCTTTGGCTGATCTGAAGAGGGCATGTCAGTAATTCAAGGAACTCACACATGCGTGTGGTTTTTAAATTTTTAATTAGAAATTTTAATTGCTCATAATGCTCAATTATTAAAAATAATATTAATACTCATATATATGTGTGTGTTTTCATAAATAGGAAACTCATTTTTAATATTTCTTTTTAAGAGTAAAATATAGTTCCTAAACATTGCTAAGTTGTTCGCGTTGGTCTTAAAAGCTGTAGGCCAGGAAGGTGTGGAGCCTGTGACCCTCTTGCATTAGCTTTGTGAACTCTGAAATTACAGGCCTGGCTAGGCATGCCATGGATATGCATAATTTTTATATTTTTACTTATTAGCTAAAATTAATTTAGTAAAGAGTGGATATACAGCCCTCCTTGCTTCTGCCCTCCGCGTGTGTGGCATCTCTGAGTAGTCTGTGGCAACAGTGGATCTTTGGATGTTTAGTGAATGAGTAAGTGGTGTTGAGATAGGGATTTGCTGAGCCTGTGCAAGACTGGGCTTGTCCGTCAAACATGGATTTGTTCACAGAGCCCTCCCCTTCTCTGCTGAGATGTTAGCTGCTGGTGGATTTGGGGGAAGGACGGCATTATCTTCTGTTGTCTACTCATGGGTGGGCCACCAGGCTCCAATGGCCAGTTCCAAACATGATCACAGAAACGACCTTCCTTTATCCTGTCTTGAAAATGGTAGCCTGCCTAGTTGTCAATAGGAGCCAGAAACCCTTTCTTTCCTGACATGCCCATCTCCCCACACTCTCCAGCATCACGTCCTTGATTTTGTCTCATAACTATGTTGAACCTATAACTTTCTGCTCACGCTCTCTACCAAAGATCTCCACTGAGTTGCCATGTTCATCCTAAATGGGAATTCCTACCTGCACCATTTCCACCTCTTAGTCACGTTGACAAGTAAAACCCGGAGAACATTTTATCTCCTTAAGTGCTTAAATCCTTTTCCACTTCTCTGAGAGTAAAGCTAAAACTTCAGTGGGTTCTACCTAGCTCTTAAGCTTTATCCTTTATTCCAGCCACATCAGAGTTCTAGTTTCTTATATTTTATTCCAGAAATATTCTTTCCTTCCAAAAGCATTTGTATATGTAGATCCTTTTGTCAATATTAACCTTAAAAATATACTTAGTTTTTTTTCATTTTTAAGAAGAGACATATTGCCAGGGAGGCCTCTCTAGATGGACAGATGTTTCCCCATTACAGACTTGTGTAATATCTCATGCCATGTTTTAGTACTTGCCACAGCTGCAATTTGCAAATTATATTCATTTTGGGATTATTTGATAATTATGTTTCCCCCCACAACAGATGATATGTTTTTGAAAAAAGGAAAACCCTAAGAATGGTGTCTGCCTGTGCAGTTAATGAAATACAGAGAAAATAATGAGGAAAGAGGAAAAAACAGCTGGTTGGAGTGAGATTTGTCACGTGAGTCAGCACTAGGGGTCAAGACCTTGGTTGAGAGTTATGAACCACAAGATTTATGTGCTTGTTACCCCGTGTTTGTGTTCTGATTTCCGTGTAAGTCTCCCTTGCTAAAACAGTCTTTTCCTGAAGAAACCCAATTCCACCATCTTGAAGAGCACAGAGGGGCTTTCTCTGTGTTCTTGGATTAGGTGCCTTAGCTGCCTTGGTCAATGTTTAAGTTGGTTCTTGTTTCCAGTTTTAGTTCTACCATGCCTGATGTTTGGCCCTAACCAAATCATTGACGCTAATTTTTCACTAGTAAAGCAGAGCCCATCATCCCCCTTCCCATGGTGAGAATGATGTGTGAAATGAGGAGCTGAGGGCTCCTGTCGGTGGTAAGTGCTCAGGAAATGATGGAAAGGGTGGGACTCGAGATACTCTCTTTAATTATATGAGTATATTTCCAGTTTATTGTGAGCAGAGCTTATATGTCATTTTTTAGTCTTTTCCCTTAGTACTTAGCCCAGGCTTAGATGCATGGTTGTTGCTCAGTAAAAGATGCTAGTACTATAAGGCAGGGTCCAGAGTGCAATACAATCAGAGTATAGGTAGCCCTGAAGTCTTTCCTTTCTCATTAACAGCTGCTTAAAAGATATAAGGAAGAAACAATCATTGGTAAAACAAGTGAACAGAATGTTGACATTCTAAGAAAACCACATATCAACACACACATGCACACATGCACGTGCGCGCGTGTGTGCACACACACACACACACACACTCTTATCTGCCTGCATGATACATGTCTATATGTGCATCATTTTCATGCCTGGTGCCCAAGGAGGCCAGAAGAGGACATCATCTCCAAGACTGGAGATCCAGACAATTGTGAGCTGCCATGTGGATTTGGATGCTGAGAATTAAATCTTCCTCTGGAAGAGCAGCCAGTGCGCTTAACTGTTGATCTATCTCTTCAGCCCCTAAAATATATTTTAAATGTCTGAATTTGAGTTAAAGCTGAATACATTTAAGTCTACAATTACTGCCAAAATGATTAAATAATGCTGGTAAGTAGAGGCAGCATGGCCAAAATAAAAGGTCTTCCCCTGCACCCTTTCCTGCTCATTCAAATGTTCTAAGACCCAGGTTAAGTGTCTTCTGTGTTTCAGGAGTAGTTCGTCTTCTCCACAACTCACATGGAAGCTTGGTTCTCAAAATGATAATATTTAAAGGTCCTTACAGTAATGTTATCAAAAGTATAGCAGGTATTGAATGGTACTGAGACCTTAAGAAGACAAGTCTAGTAGGAGTCTTTTGGGAAAAAACTATCCTCATGAAGAGATGAATTTAGATTCATGGACTCTTGAAGAAGTCGATTAGTTCTTGAGAACAAAGCATGGCCTGCCTCGATCCCATAGCACTCTGACCATATGATCTCCTCCACATCACTCTTGCATTCATTTATGTGCATGAGCCATGTTTGGGCACAGCTGGAATGCTGTCACCAGAACTGAAGTGATGGGTCTACCTAACTTAGATGTTCAACTTCCAATATTATGAGTTTTAAGACAGGGATTCTCAACCTGTGGGTCACTACTTTTTTGGGGGTCAAACGACCCTTTCTCAGGGGTCCCTTAAGACAGATATTTCCATTACCATTCATAACAGTAGCAAAATTACATCTATGAAGTAGCAATGAAATAATTTTATGGTTGGGGGACACCACAACATGAGGAACTGAATTAAAGGGTTGCAGCATTAGGAAGGTTGAGATCCCTTTTCTTTCTCCTTTTAGCTTTCTCTCTGTTTTCTGAGATAGGGTTTCTCTGTGTAACTTTGGAGCCTGTCCTGGAACTTGCTCTGTAGACCAGCCTGTGGGAGGCAGAGGCAGGTAGATTTCTGTGAGTTCAAAGCTACCACCGTTCAGCTAATAGATTTCTTTCCATTGTAAAGTGTCCAGCATTAGGTATCTTGTTTCAGCAACAACAAAATGGATGAAGAAAGTGTCGTTCTATGGTTCCCACAGAAGTCCCGGTTGTGTGCCAGGAGGGCAGATCTGGTCCGCCTTTACCAGGGATGCCGAGTTTTGACCGAAGTGTGCAAATAGTTGGGGCTCAATGTGAGGGAATGGATGTAAAAGGAGCACACAATTAGAAGTGAGTAAATTTTTATTTAAAATTATAAATGATATCACTAGAAATTGCATATTTAAAAAACTGACAAATATTAGCAAAATTCGCCAAGTCTGCAAAACCACTCCCTTGCCCCTAGCTAACTGCTGAGCACTCTCATGTAACGTGTTTCTCCGCAAACGGTTTTATGTCATTTTTATAGTGAAAATAGCAAGATGCTCATGTCTTGCTTCTCATATGATTGAGATTTTCTTAAATTAATACTTACAGAAGTTTCTTTATCTTCATTAATAGTTATTAGGCCATGCATTTTTTTTTTGTACTGCCTAATTTGAGATACCTCTGTCAAATTTCTGTCTTGTCAGATCTGTGAGTTTGGATCACGATAAATTTTCTTGCACAGAAATTCATCTGATACTCTTCGATATGCGAGGTCTGTAGTGGTGAGTGCTGCCAGTTCTCAGTCTTGTGTCACTGTTCATTTTTGCATATGTGTGGGTTGGAGCAGAACGTGATTCCTAATGTACAGTCATACTATATTTTATGCAGCATGCATGATACTCAGAAAATAAATTTATCATTTATCATTCATTTTCCATTCCAACCACAGCTCTCTTTCTCACCCCTCCTCCTGCTCCCTCTCACCTCCCCCAGTTCATCCCCATCCACTCCTCCCAAAAGGCAAGACCTCCTATGGGGAATCAACAAAGCCTGGCACAATAAGTCCATGCAGGATCAAGCCCCCCTCCCCAATTGCATCAAGGCTGGTGAGTAAGGCATCCCACCATAGGGAATGGACTACAAAAATTAGCTCATGCACCAGGGACAGATCCTAGTCCCACTGCCAGGGGCCCCTCAAGCTACACAACTGTCTCCAACATGCAGAGGGCTTAGTCCGTCCCATGCAGTCTCCACAGCGGTCAGTCTAGAGATCGTGAGTTCTCATGAGCTTGGTTCAGCTGTCTCTGTAGATTTCCTCATCATGATCTTGACCTCCTTTTTTATATAATCCCTCCTCTCTTTCTTTGACTGGATTCCCCGAGCTTGGCCTGATGGTTGGCTGTGGATCTCTTTATCTGGTTCCATCAGTTACTGTATGAAAACTATGATGTCAGTTGGGGATTCACCAATCTAGTTAGAGGGGAAGGTCTATCGCTCTCCACTTAGCTGGGGTCATCCTTGTGGATTCCCTAGCACCAGGATTCTCCCCTCTGAAAATATTTTTAAAACTGTTCACAGTCTCTTTTACATGATTCATTCCTCTCTATTGTGTGTGTTTGTGTGTGCATGTGTGTTTGTGTGTGTGTATTTGGAGGCCAAAAGTCAACCTTGAGTGTTATTTCTCAAGAGCTATCTACCTTGTTTTTTTGAGGTCAGGTCTTTTGTGGAAACCTGGGGTTCAACAGTTTGACTAGACTGACTGGCCAGCAAATCCCAGATTTCTCCTCTGTGTCCCTGGCTCTGGGACTGCATGCATACCCTACTTCTTACATGAGTGCTGGGGACCGAACTTAGGCCCTAACATTTGTGTAGCAAGCACTTTCCCAGCTGGTCCATTCTCTTTGGCCATCCCATCAACTTTTACTCTTGGTTAACTCAAGAATCCAGTTGTTGTTTGTTTGTTTTCTAAGAATTCATTTCACTGGGCGGTGGTGGTGCACACCTTTAATCCCAGCACTGGGGAGACAGAGGCAGGCGGATCTCTGTGAGTTAGAGGCCAGCCTGCTCTACAGAACAAGTTTCAGAACAGCTAGGGCTGTTACACAGAGAAACCCTGTCTTGAACAAGCAAGCAAGCAAACAAACAAATAAAAATACAACCAAAAAAGAATTCATCTCTTCCTTCAGTAAATGTTGGCTTTTGGTATTATCTGAAGAGTTTTTTAGGCACAGTTCATTCCTCATTGTCAGAATAGTTTCTAGGGATCTTATAGAAACATGAAAGTGTTTTCATGATATGGTACATTAATAATTATGCATACAGCATAAAGTGTATCATGAGTATGCATTAAGAATAATATCTTCTGCTCACTGCTTCGTATCTCCAGGGACTGGAAGAGCTTTCCATGGATTAGTTTTTGGCGCTGACAAATTTGTATCCCTCTCCTGTCCCCTTCCTAATCCCCCTTTCCTCTCCTCTTCCCCGCTTCCTCTACAGAGGGTGGTATAAACCAGGAACTATTTGTACCCAGACAGGAGCTCTATTTTGTATATACTGTATTGACTGTTGACCATATAAATGCTTCTTGCTTCAACTGTGTCCAAAAACTGCTAGTGAAGTTCAGGTGCCGTGTGAGATGAGAGAAAAGGTGGCTGTGAATCTAAAACACAGGTACTACCTTACAAACCAGCTGAAGCATTACTTCTGCAAATTTCCCGTGAGTATATGACCAGGAGGACACATAACTAGGGGCCTTTCCAAGGTCTTGGGAAGGGCTCTCGCTACCTCAGCCTTGTTAGATCCTCTGGAGTTGACATCCAAGAGCACCCCATTTTATATAACACTCCACAGTCTGGTGTAGAATGACGTAGGGTGAGATCGATGGCATGTCAACCATGAAGCATACACTTTCTACTTAGCTGTCAATTCAGGGCCATACAGCATGAGTGTAAATCGATAGCTGACACCTGCGGAGAAGAAAAGTTTATTTATGTGATGGATTCATGTGACAGAAGACTGCCAAGGAGTGACCCAGTGCCACAGACTGTGTGGTTGCCAGAGTCATCTGGGCTGAAACTGACCTTGAGATGTTAGTGTCCCACCCCAACTGTACCATGGAAGTTTACTGGGAGCTAGGATAGATTTGTATCTTTCTGGTAGTGCTCCATATAAAGGAGCCTTTCCCATCTGCCCAAGGAATGTTTCCAGCACCAGAGTGCCCACTCACTTGCAGGCAGGTGTTTGTATGTGCACACTGGTAGGTGATGCCCCAGTCTGTTTGGTCTCTCATGGACCACTTCCAAAATGAGTTTCCTAGAATTTCGGTGGGGGTAGATTCCAGAACTGAGCTCAAGTTGTCCAAAGCGTGCTCCCTTGTTGGCTCAAGGTATCTCTCTTCATGGCCTTGCTTCCTTCCTCACGTGTGCTGTCTGTGACAGTCTCTCAAATCACTTCCATGTTGTGTAGTTTTTGAGTCAGGAAAAGCTTATGGACGGTGCAAACTGAGACACCTGGCTTAATCAAGTATTTTACAACATGAAACATAGTCTAAACATTAAAACACAAAACCATAGAATACGGGTTTTAAAGGAAATAAATGATTTGGAGACGTATATATTTACTCAATCATTTGTTCGTGGTGTATGCATATAATTGAAGATAATGCTAATCCTTCAGAAACTGAGTTTCTATGGGAAGGTTTTTTATAAAAGAATTGAGCATTGCATTTGGGTCCTTAAAATTCTACTGCATTTATACTCCAGTTCTGGCTTATTAAGAGAGTCTGTGCTGAGTTAGCATGCACATGTGCTTACAATATAAATGGCTTAACCAGACCTCTGCGTTGACTGCATGCAGGAGGCAGCTCGCTTTTGCCTCGTTTCTGTTCAACAGTCTTGATATTTTAGTCTGTGGGCCAGATGAAACAAGGCTGGCCATTTTGGGAGCAGATGTGTGACAGTTTGGGTTTGTAGTTCACAGGTGCTCCCCCCCCCCCCCAGCTGGGGACATGGACACATGCCATCGTTCAGGGATGTTGATTTGGGACGGAAGTATGTGTGTTAAAAATAATTCAACACGTTAATGGAGGGTTTTGTCTCTCGTGGGCTGCTTGTGCATAGCGCGTGAGCAGAGCAGCAGCTGCTCTGTGTTTTAAAGGGAGCACTAGAAAGTTAGCAGCACACTGAGCTCTTTAAAACACACACAACTGCTCGAATTCATGGAAACAGAAGCCGTTTTGTGAAGGATCTTCCAAAACAATGAACTCGTGGGGCGGTGCTCAGTGGTCTTAGATAATTAATCTTTCTAGTGCATCCTTTAGATTCATCAAAACATCTTTCTCACAGAGTGAGGTGACATATTAAGGGTGCTTTCTAGGGGTGTCCTACATCTTAGTAAATAATTATTTTAAAATATTTTCTTTAAACTAAAAAATTAGACTCTGTGCGCACGCACGGGCGTATATGTGTGTGTGTGTGTGTGTGTGTGTGTGTGTGTGTGTGAGAGTGTGTGTAGGTCAGAGGCTACTTTGCAGGGTCAATTCTTTGCTTTCCTCTTGTGCATCTTGGGGATTGAACTTAAGTCATCACACTTGGCAGCAGGCACCGTTACCCAAGCTTGTCTTTTTCTTTTCCACTCTTTCATTCAAACATATGAGGTGAGCTTGGGACTGATGGCTGAAAGGTTCACTGTGATGTCCTTTTCCAGGCCTCCAAAGGAACAGCCTTTCTGTGATGTTGTGCAGATTTCTCTCTCAGTAATAACTTATGAATGTCAGTATCCTTTATACTAATCCTCCCATTACTCTTGGGGCAGCATGGGCTCTGTAAGCTTTTTCATCCAGTTTCTTGACCAGCACTAGACCCAGCCCATTGTCTCCACTCTGCCTCTAAGAGTCCCCACATGCAGGGCATTCCATTGTGAGCTTTACAGACACGCTTCCATTTCTTTAGGAATTTCTTTCATGTAGAATCAACTCCTGGTGTTTCAATGTGTTGAGGATATTGTTCGTAAAGCACTTTAGTCTCTTTGGAGTTAAAGCAAACAAATTTGCTACAACTCGAGAAAGTAAATAACTTTACAGTATGGATACGTATGATTTCGTCTTGACTGTGTGACAGTGGCTGTGAACGTAGATCGTGTAAGTAGCAAGGTTGACTGGTGATGCAGTCAACTGTCTATGGAAGAGCTTGGGAGGAAACGGATTGCCTGGCAATATTAAGACTTGGAGTATGGCTACAAAAATCTCTTAACTCTTAAGTACACTCTGGGTACAGGGACCTTGCTCAATACACTGTAGCCTTGAGCACATCTTAGAAGCCAAAGGACCCAACAAGATCAGATATAGGTTCATGAGTCCTTTGATTACTTAAAAAGGAGGGTGTGTGACAGGAGAGTTTCTTTTTTTCAAGGGAATGGAAATCACATGTTGTCAAGCTGCTTGGGGTAGCGATTTGGCAACTGAGGGAAATAATCCTCCTTTGGAGAGGGCTTAGTCACTAGTCCTTTCCTGACCACTGTCGGAACATCCATCCATTCAGAAACCATCAAGGCCTGACCCATTAGAATGGGTCTGGATCGGTCCTCATTTCTGAGGAAAAATGCAGACATTTCTCTAGGAGTACATTGCCTGCACTTGTGACTGGCTCCTTCTCTGTGCATAAGGCAAGTTTTAAAATGATGTTCACTACATTAGTCCTGTTTCAGTTAGTATCAGTGGAGAGAAATGGGGGAGGTGTCTCGGTGGGTAGGTGCTAGCTGCAAACCTGATGATCTGAGTCCATTCCCCAGAACCCACAAAGCATAAGGAGAGACAGTCTGCCATGTGTTAGCCTCTGACTTCCCTGTACATTGCCCTTCTAATACTTTAAAAAGACATCATTTAAGAGTTAATACGTACCTATGTATTTTATATTGTAAATCTTAAAAACTTGTAGCTGAACTGGACTATTTTCATGACTTCAGAAGTGTGAGGATCTATTTTTGGACAATAATCTTTTTTTTTCCACAGGTGTGCAGTACTTCCCAACAATGGCCATATTCACAGAGTACTCTGGTACTTGGAGGGAGCTCTCAATGCATCCGTGGGGTAGGGATTAAAAAGGGTTTAAAGTTTCAACCTTCTCGTTTTATAGATAAAATGACCAAGGCACCATACGCTTGAATCTCTTAGAATGCTGGTTCTTCTGCGTTATACCAGCCAGTGCTGGACAGGGATACAGTAAGAATCCTCAATGAATGCGTGCCAATAGAAAAAGTCTAATTATAACTTTGACAGTGAATCATGCTGTAGTTCCCAGCCATGGGAACTGCTTCAGATCAATGGTTTTCAAGGACAAGAGGATGGAGCCCTACAGCTGGAGAACAAACAGGCCTTTGTTTTATTGCCTTTGTTAATTTGGGTCATCACCGACTTTGAATTTCAAACCACAGTCAAAGAGAGCATATGATTTTTATGTGTACTGAGGATTGTTGTGCCTATAAAGTCTTTGCAAGACTTTTTTTCCCTGTGAATTAAAAATTAAAAAAAAAATACTGCTATCCTCTCCTAGGCAAAAGTTTGCTGAAAATGGGGTAATTTTGACTCTGAAAGAGGTGAGTAAATAATCAGTTTTTTTTTGTAAAAGTGTATGACAAGAAGAGTTATAGGCAGAAATAATGTATCAAGTGATACCTAATAGCTGATGAATTGATGAGCAAAATGTGTATCTATGCAATGAACACAACCAGGAATGAATTACAGATAGAAACTATGTTGTGAGAATTACAGAGAAATGCTTGTCAGTGATCTCTGAAACATGCTAAGTGAAGGAAGCCAGACTCAAAAGCCTACATATATATGTTTCTATTTATAGGAAATGTCAGAGCTAACAAATCCAGACTGTAGTAGCTCTTACAAGAGTCTGTGACAAGTGGTTCTGGGAGTGACTAGAATGGGCTTTTCTAGTGAATAAAATGCTATGGATCTAGAGTGGAGACAGTTGCACAATTTAGTGAGCATGCTGCATCCGCTGAAGTGTGCACTTCGGGGCTGCACACACTAAAGCCATGCATCCTTTGATGTGTGCACTTGCCACAGTTTAAAAAAAGTAACACTTCCGTGGGACTGTCAGTCTTTCAATGTGTCTGTGATTTGTGGGTTGGACCAGACTTTGGACTAAAAGGGAAATTATCTTTTTGGCAGCTAATGGCTTCTGTTGATCCAGATCTAATATGCCATTTTTGAAGGGAGGCTGGAGGGCCAACATTTATGCATGAGTCTTCTGTAGATCCCTGTTTCTTCTGCAGTGCCCTGCAGAACTAGAGACAAGTATGTCTTTTTTAAGATGGAAAATCTCGGATAATATCTTAGGCTTTGGATGAAATCTCTAATAAAACTTAGAGTCCCATAGGCACCAGCACACTGTACAGTAGGGACTTAATGCTTTGCAGCAACATCTGCCTTAAGACTGATCATTAAGTAATAATCAACACAAATATTGTAGATCCTCACTTCCTAAAGTGTTCTTGTATTCAACTCTTAACTTGAGTGCTTTATCCAAATGGGAGGACATCTAGATTGGTTAAAAATGGAAAAGTTTGTGCCAATCTCTAATTTATGTGGACTGTAGACCTTGTGTGGCAGGTGAGAGGCTATTCCCCACAGTCCAGCAGTCCTGTGGCTGCCCAGCAGGATATTGTGCTGTCTGTGTTTCTGTGTCCTGCTGTGGCTGAAACCCACCCCAAGTCCTTACACACAGGGACTGGTATTTTGTTCCCCAGTGAATAGTCTTTTTGACAATTCTTTCACATTTAGTCAACTCTGAAAGACATTTGTTTTCAGCAGTGAGGTTACTTGTGACATTTTTACTTGTGGCATGATTGTAATA
Organism: Alexandromys fortis; assembly: GCF_014885135.2. NCBI lineage: Eukaryota > Metazoa > Chordata > Mammalia > Rodentia > Cricetidae > Alexandromys > Alexandromys fortis. The sequence goes on from NW_026068101.1 coordinate 2,064,606, forward strand.
GTCTTTGTATGTCTTATTTCCTACTTTATTATATATATATAAAATATAAAGATTGTTCTTGCTCTGACAATTACAATTGATTTTTCTCAATACATAAAAATTATATCATCTCTTATTGGCCACATTAAAAAAATTCTTCTGAAAACTGGGTGATCTTTTAGAATATTTATTTTAGTTAAAAATATGATACATCAAAGAGAAGCAGTTATTTTACACAAACAAGACATGAAGCTTTTTCATAGGATTGGGAATGGAGACTAATGTGAATCTTAAATGGTTAAAGAGCCACTATTCCTTCTTCTATGCATGCAAGCACAAGGACTAGACTCTTCCTGGCAAACCAGAGGCTTGCTAGAAGTCAAGCTTAGAAACAGGGATGTCTCCAGGGAAAGACTTCTTTTCCCATTTCTCTCTGAACCTTGGGTGCACTTCTTGCTTCAGGAATTCTACTACACATGCTTGCTTCTGTGAAGGATTCTAACATGGTTTTACAAAAAGCTGTTTTCTTTACTGCTCCTCATAGACTTTCCAATGGGGTAAATTTTGTGAGGAGATCTGTGATTCATTTGGAATTGTGGGTAAAATTTAAGACAAAGTTCAAGAGTCCTACAGAAACCACTATATTGTGGAGTAATAATTTACTGATGAACAATAAACAGTACCTTTAAAGTCATCACTAAAATACAGATTAACACACACATGACAGATTCTCATTTTCTAAAGAAATATATCTTTATTGACTTTTTCCCCCTTTTCTTACAAAGCAGTTAAAAAACCCCTCCTCCTTGCTCTTGGTGTTAAGATGGCTCATACCCATGAGATGGCCTGTGGAATTATGTATTTCTCTACATACCACAGACCAGTATCATTGCTTGGTCCCATTTTTGTAGGAAAGAATCCAAGTTTCACCAGATAATATATGCTTAGCTCCCTTCAAGAAGAACATTTGGTGGCTTAATGTCTAATTTACACTCAGTGATAAAGATAAACTTTGAATCTTACAGATTAAATGCCCACTTCCTATCATTGTGTAACTGTCTGGATACAGATGTACTAGATATATCTATAAATAAAATAGTGCTTTAATGTAACAATATTCTTTGGCTTATTTAAATGCATGTGGTGGACCCTCATAAAGGCTAAAACGAAAATGGCCCCACTATTATTGTCAATCGTAACACGGAGCTTGTGCGGAAAGTCCCTATGCTGCTGACTGTCAGCATCTCCAGGTCCACGATGTATTCTCTCGGTCCCGTTAGTGACTTCACAAGCACAAGCATTGCACTCACGGGGCTTGTTTGCTAAAATAACGAGAAAAGAGGGGTGGAGAGAATGATTTTTCTGGGGCTAGAGTTTCTATTTTTCTTTAGCATACTTCCTGCAATAACCAGGGGGAAATATAGGATAAAGAAGCATTGCTTAGTTCTTGCTTGCTTGAACCTTCATCCTTACCTTAACCCCGTTATCTGCACTGGCTCCAAGGTAAGGCTTTGCTTTCCAAATTCTTATTTTCCCACATTTCTTGATAACATGTGTTAACATTTCACACTTTCCTTCAATGTTAGCATTTCTCTATCCACAAATTGAATCATTCCAGCCTTTTTAAAGAGTTCATGTAAGAGTCTGATAATCTTGGAACTGGCAAAGAAAATTGTCATTTTTCATTCTCTTAACATTGTGTGTTTGTGTAGTGGTTTGAATGTAGTTGGCTACCCTAAGCCTATAGGGAGAGGCACTATTAGGAGGTGTGGATTTGTGGAGTAGGTGTAGCCATGTTGGAGAAAGTGTGTCACTGTGGGGGTGGGCTTTGTGGTCTCCTATGTTCAAGCTATGCCCATTGGAGACAGTTTACTCCCCCTGGCCTACATATCAAGCTGTAAAACTCTCAGATCCTTCTCCAGCACCATGTCTACCTGCATGCCACCATGAAGATAATGGACTAAGCCTCTAAACTGTAAGCCAGCCCCAGTTAAATGTTTTCCTTTATAAAAGGGATCTGACACCCTCACCTGGCCTCTGCAGACACCTAGGCACACCCATGTTCACATACCTATAAAAATACACACATACACATAAATCATTTAAAAAATAGAAAAAGAGCCAGCTGGTGGTGGCACACACCTTTAATTCCAGCACTTGGGAAGCAAAAGCAGAAGGATCTCTGTGGATTCGAGGCCAGCCTGGTCTACAAGAGCCTAGTTCCAGGACAGGCTCCAAAAACTACAGAGAAACCCTGTCTTGAAAACCCCCCGGCCCCCCAAAAAATTAGAAAAAGAAAAATAAGAAAGATGAGAAGAACTAAAAGCTTCATGGAGAACATGGGTGGGGGGAGGGGACAGCAGCCTCTGACAGAGAAGCAGAATCAAATATTGGAACTGAGAAGTGGTTGTGGATTTAACGTTATTGATGCTTATGTAACGTTATTGGTGGCTTTTCCCTGGAGCAGTGTCAGTAGAGTATTTGACGGAAAGACAAAGGAACGGCTGAGGGGCGAGGAAGCACAGAGCAAAGAGCACAGGAGAAGAGAGACAGTGGGACACCTAGGATTCAACGTTTGGAGGCGGGGGCAGTCTGATGGAGTAGGGGTCCAGAGGAGATGCAATGAGAAGCACACAGTGCTGGGCTGGTCTTGACCGGCAAATATAAAATATCTTTGGGAACCAGAGGGACAGCACAGATGTACATTTGCACGGGATAGAATGGGTCATTTATGCCTATTAGTGTTAGTGCTGGTGTCAGTGGTTTCAAAACAGGAAGTGACTTATCTACTAAAAAGTACAGTCTAAGGACTTCCTAGATCTGAGAACGTTTGAGTACAAGGGCTGAAGAGAATGGTACAAAAGACACAGAGAAGCAGTAGGGTTGTTGTGCATACCAAGGACCTATCTGAAAGTGGAGCCTAAGCTTTGCTAGTATTACCAGCTCACATGCTTGGTGGGGAATATATGTGAATTACATCATTTCTCTGGGGCTGTTCCCCGGGGGAGTGGGGTGCTGGAGACAGTAGCTCACAGAGTGGGGGTGAGGACATGTAGGAAACCGGAGCATCAGCTACTGCCTGTGCCACTGAAAATCAAGACTCTCATGTGATACTGCGCTGAATGACAAGAAACCTCAGGCCATGGCTGGGATCTGGGAGTTGGTGGCAGGGTGACATGGAGGTCATGGTGGATGAGATGGTCTATAGTTCTCAGGTAAGATGACAGAAGGAGGTTTTCATGAGTTAGTCCTTCTTTACTTTAGTCCTCTTCTGAACAATTTGAGACATTCCTTCCATACTCTTTGTGAATGATCTTACCCACAACTGTGGCCTCTATTAGACTAGAGAATCAAACAGTAGATTGACCCAGGGTAAAATTATTAAGTAAAAAGCTCTTTGAGAGAAGGAACAGTGCACTGAATGTCTTCTTAGCTTCTCAAAGCAGCCAGCATAACACTGAGAACACAGTAGGTTTTCAACTACGGCCTGCTGGCTGATCCTTCTGCATTAAATGCTGGCGACAGGTGGAATTCCAGCATAGAACTTTTGTAGGAGTTGATTTTAATTGTGTGTTAAATATTCTTAGAGTACTCATTTTTATTGTTCTGTTACTTTTCTTATACTTAATTTGAGATTGAACTCTTTCTCAGAACTTCAAATAGGCTCAGACAGAAGCTGGCCTCAGACTTACTGGAGAGACCAGGTTGGCTTCAACTTTGCAGGCCTGATTCCTTCTCCTGAATGCTGAGATTTCAGGCATGCACATCCTGCAAATAATTTAAAATCTCTAATACTCTACAAAATTGGTAATGTTTCACCTCATACATGAGAAAAAAATTTCCGGAAAATAAAAATAATTTTCAAAATGCCAGGTTTACTATATAGAAAAAAAAACATGTTTGGACTTCATCTAACTGCATAATGTTAGTACAGGAAGCTTTTATCTTAAATGTTGGTTAAAAGGTCAAAATAGAAAGTTTCTTTATTGAAATATTTGAGAAGAGCTGTTGTGCTACCCTGCAGTTAGTGATTAATAATAAATAACCTGAACTGTGTAATACTCATGTTGAGGCAACTTCTATAGCTCAAGTCTAAAACATCACATGTTAATGAAACCTACCCTTTCCTATTAAGAAAAATAAAAACAAATGGACAGTACTTTGAGTTGTGCTTTTCGCCTTAGAAATTGTCTCTGAGAAATTAATCCCTCCTAATTTTCTGGCAAAGAAATGGGATCCTGTTACTCTGGAGCAGGAAGGAAGTTAATAAATCAGGTTAAACGTGTAAACATCAATCCGTAAAATATATCAAGGGGCAGGTTAAATGTGTAAACATCAAAACAATCAGTAAATTTTGTCACAAGAGAAGCTCTCGGAGTGCTTTTCTCTGTACAGTTACAAAGCATGCGTTTGCAGAACCTATTTGGGGCATGCTTGTGTTTTGGGGAGTCATGTACAGCTTAATTAGATTCCATGACTTGGAATCTGGGTGACTTTTGGGAGTCTACTCAATCTTTCAGAATCCCACTCTTCTGTAAAGAGTAGATTTTAATATCTGATAGTATTACTACATATATTTCAGAAGGCCGGACACAATGCCGACCCGTGACGTTCCTTGGGTTTTAGGTTGACGCCATGCAATGCACACAGTTAAATGGCCACCTTTCCACCAGCTACTACTACCGAAGCATACTTACTCGTAGGTAGAACTCCCCATTTTCATTCCCAGATTTGATCCGAAAGGTATTAATGGTGTTGGCATAAATAGTTGTGGCCTGTATCTGGAAGATGTCTGAAGGCACGGACCGGTCAGATCGGATGCTCATGTATTTGTAGACTATGGACTGGGGCATGTCTCGGCACATAGCGTTTGAGACCGGGCAAACACATCGGCTGCAGAAACAAACACAAACGCAGTCACCAGTTAGGCTCAGGAGGACCAGAAGCTTCTTACTTTTAATATAAAGTTCCTAATGTTTCTTACTTCTCTGACGTTAGAACGTAGGGATCTTGACACGGGTTTCGTGGGTAACAACGGAAGCCGCCGTGGTAATTCCAGCACATCTCGTCTTCTCGGCATTCGTTAGTGGTCTCACACTCGTTTATATCTGCAGTCACAGGGTGAAAGAACCTACTGACCTAAGCACATTTTATGTGTGGCCGAGTTTGGTTTGTAAGGAAGCACTAGAGGGACTGACTTTTATCTGTTTGGAGTGTGTGTCAGGGTCTTGCACATAGAGCAAGCTGGCGAGGAGCTCACAGTGTAACCAAATCTGGCCTTGAGCTCAAAATTCTCCTCTCTTAGCCTCCTAAGACCTACGATTATCTATCTGTGTGTACCACCACAACTGGCTTGCTCAGTTTGCTCTTAGACACAAGACTGAATCCAACCTACATTTGCTGCTTTGATATCAGGATAGATAGAGCTGAGTCATTGTGGACTAATACATGACATTTCCTGATTTTTTTAATATTCACCAGTTGTCCATCTGTTGACCTGAAAGTCAAATGCTAATTTTGACTTTGCTTATATGAAAGTAAACAAAAGACCAACAAAAACATTTCATTTCCTATTGCAAGGAGTTGAGAATGTAGGTATGCCAACAGTGGCTTACAGAGTAAAATGCAATTAAGAGCTAGATAAGAGCAGAAGAAATAGGAAGTGCAGCTGGTTGTGTGTGGAGGGTTAGCAACCAGAAGGAAAGAGGCATCTCAAGTGGAAGAAGCTACGGAGGGAGATGAATTCTCATGTAAAGAGGGGAACATTTCCAAGAGAGGGTAGCTGTTTCAGGAGCCTGAGGAAGTGGTAGGGAGGGAGGAAGAGAGAGAGAGAGACTCAACCATGACCTGTGACCTGCGACCTGTGACCTGTGAGGGGCAGGGACAGATGGTGCTCTGGGAGGAAAAGCTGCACTCCTTGGACAATGCACTGAGAAAGTGAGCTATGACGTGTTCCACCTCACAGAAGAGAGACAGTTTAGGACTGTGCAGAAGAAGAGACTGTCAATAGTGGCAAGTAAATAAGGAAAAGACAGTGTAAACAGAAGCATCCAGATGAGGAGAGTCTTGGGGTTGAGAGTGGTGGTGCTTAGACCAGGTCATACAGGTGCTGAATTCATATTTCGCCAGTAGGATCCTCAGACGACAGCTGAAGAAAGGGTTTTACTAGCAAGCATTATTGTAGGTTAACAGCAATACTCAATGTCCATATTATCATGTAATCCTCACTTCATTTCCATGTGGATTGTAGTTTCTCTTTTGTCTCACAGAAGCCTTTTATGAATCACGCCTTCCCTACAAGTGAGTATTTTCATTCCTTAATTTATCTTTCCTGAAGTGATTTACCTAATCCTGCTTCCAGTTAGTTGGCTGGGTGCTGGGGTCTGAACTCCTTTGAATATTTAGACCTGATACGGTCCCTTTAGGGTCTTTGTTGCTTTCTATTTTACGTAATCAAAATCTGTGCTTTGCTTGTTTGTATTCCTAGTGTGTAAACTCTTGTGGAGGGGCAACTACAGCTACTCTGGAATTTTTCCACTGGCTAGTGTTAAGGCACGGATCAGGATCACCTGGATCTGTTGAATAATAATCCAGTTGTTTCTCATGCAAGCTGTGAAGAGCTAGGTGACAAGGGGCTCTTGGTTATGGAGGAAAAACAGAGGTTAAGTTCAAGGTTATAAAATAACAGAAATAGTTCTAATGTGAGAATAATTCTATGCCGTGTTTTGAAGAACACCAGTTCTTCTCATTTCTAGCTGGCTAAAATTTTTCTTCAATCCAGGAAGAAACTGGAAAAGCTACAGTTTCTGAGAACAAGTTATACAAACTGCCTTCATGGCCTGACTCTAGCTAAAGACAGAATGTCAAGATTCCCTCGAAGTAACTGTTGATATATTTCCAGCGTATTGCACAATGAAGGTAGCATTCAGCTACAGGAATACTAAGAATGGTTCACATGATGAAGAGTGGCAGTAGCGAAAGGAAACGAGGGTACAACTTAATTTATTACTTCCAGTAACTTAGGAGCTAGCGTAATCAACACCTATATCATTCTGGAGAAATTTTCAGGAAGAAACAATATTAAAATATTTGATATATATGTGTAAGTACATCTTATTTTGATCCTCTCTAGAAACACACATGCACACTGCTCTGACTTTTGTGATCTTGTGATCACGAGAACATTTATATCAGACCCTTTGCACTTGGAAGAAGCTAAGAATTCAAATATGTTAGATTTTACTCTGTCCTTACAAACGATGCTGGGGTTTTAGTAGAGGGAAACAATTGCTTTAAATGTTAGAAGAGCGAAGTCTGCATGATGAAAAGATAGATGTTTTTGCATAGCCAAACATTTTGCTGCTAGGTATTTTCAACATAACAGCACTGTGAACTCTCAGCTGATTTCAATGCGTTTTTACCCCCAATTATAACAGAAATATCCCTGAAGACAAAGCCCAGACAAATAAGATTCTACTATGCATTAATTTGAGTCTGTCTTTGCTGACTATCAAAGTCACTTGTGATTGGAAGCACACAGACATTTGTTTGATGATTCCAGGGGAACTGGTTGAAGTATTCGACTGGTTAATATTTCCCTGCATGTGTAATATTCATATCTCAATTAGGGTTATGTGAAATCACTGCAGGGCAATGTTTTCCCACAATTAACATTTGCAGAGTTTCTAGTAACCTGGGAAGGGTTATCGAGGTGGTCATTGTGCAAGAGATAACATCCTAATGACACTTACACCTACTACTGTGGTGTGTTTCCATACTACAAAATCCCAGGTTTCGGATGGTCTCTGAGTTCACTGCTGCCCCCCTACAACTGTGACACTAGACTAGATTCCACATGCCCTCCATCTGGTCCTTTTAAACATAAGATCTTTCCTGTTCTCAAGTTTAGTCTTTCTAATTCCAAGTAAAAAGGACTCTAGAGATTTTCTATTGCTTATTGACATTGCTAAGTAAATTTCATCCAATCACTATGAGCTGTGCAAATCATTTAATGTGTTGTTTTGTTTTGTCCCTGTGTTCCCTCTTTTCAAAAGAGAAAGTCAATGTTCAGAGACGTCTGATGACTTGTTCAGATTGCACAGACAGTATGCAGCAGAGTTAGATCCCAGCAGGGTTTCTGTCACTAAGTTCAGCTGTATTTGCCTTTACTCCACTGTTTTCGGTAAACGTGTTTATATTGGATTTCCTGGGATCATCTATATTTTTTGTCTTTATTTGATAATCTTTCTTCCATTAATGAAATTTCAAGCTGTGTACAACATTGAAGGTTAGGGGAGGGCTGCATATTCTCCCATCTTTCTGTCAGACTCGGAATTATATGTTTGCAGAGAGCTCTCTCTTCCACCCCTGAAAGGACATGAGGACCATCTGAGTATTAATTTTGAAATTGGGCCCAGGGTCATTAGCCATTATTGGATCAATACTTGCTTTTTTTTGAGTCGTTGAAACACATTTTAATATCCATCATGAGTTTTGCTTTCCTCAACACCTAAAACTCTACACAAATTGGCTGGGAGTAATGATATATGCCTGTAATCCCAGCACTGATGAGGCAGCCTGGGGTATAGAGCAAGTCCCTCTATCACCCTCCAAGTATACTTCATTCAGAGTTTTGATATGTTGGAGCTTTTGAGGCTTGTTTAAGGTATGTATATCTCAAGTAGTAAGAGTGGGCTCTAAACTCAAAACTCAGAGTGAAGCATTTTAGTAAGTGAATCTTTTTTGGTAGATTATTGGAAGGTGTAATTCCGCAGATATTACTATATTAAGAAACATTAAAGTTTATTTAAATCACAGTTTTAGAAAAGAAGTTAAGGTTTAAAGGAAGTCAGGGTACCATTGAATCTCCCTTTCATAAAATGTACTCTAATAATGTTATGAGTCAGGAACTCAAATTGTACAATCAAGGTAGAAAAATAAAAGTCTGAATCCTGCCACTTTCTCCACGTTGTTCCTGGCCACCACTGACTTCAGCTCTATGAGAACGGTGAGCTTACCCTGGCAGGTCCTGCTTCTCACCACTTGGTAGCCCTGGGGGCACATGCACGAGAACTTCCCTGGTTCGTTGACACACTGATATTGACACAGGTAGCTTGAGGTTCTGCATTCATCGATGTCTGTAGAATCAGACAAGAACAGGGGCACAGAGCTGAGAAACTTTCCTGCCACCAGCTTTATATTACACATATTTAGGTAAGCTAAAGAGTGTCAAAACAGTGCAAACTCTAAAACAGAAGAAAGGCAAGGCTCCATCCGAAATGCAGAGCCAACCGTGGCAACATGTCCATTCTCCTCTCTCCCTCCCAGCCTGCAGAGGGTTTCTTACAGCAGGTTTCACTGACGCTAAGCGGACTGAGTGAGTGGGCTCATGGCTGACACTCTTCATCTTGTGTTCTGAAGGCCTAATCAGGTATCAGATTGATGTTTGCCTCTTCAGTGATGGTGTGACCCTGCTGCTAAACTTGTTGAAATTCAAGTTCTATCCCTGTGCAGTTTTGCAGAGGTGACGTCTTGGCAGGCATGACCTTCTGAGGAAGAATCTTTGCATTTCAGAATCAGCAACCATCCTATAGTTTGCTAAGCCCGGCAGAGGCAGCAGTTCCGCGCTAACTCCTTATGGTTTTAAACATGCTTGCTTGATTTGAGACTTCTTTGCATGGGTTATGACGTATGTGGTCCCAAATAAACATGGCTAGATTCATGAGGCGGGTATGAACATCAAATGTTGATGGCCTCCCCTTCATGATGTTTTAAGCCCCTGAATTACCTGGGAGGTGTATATCCACTAGCCTTTCAAAGTCATGTTTTCCACTGACTGACCATCTTTTTACTCTTTGGAAGCCTCAACCCTGACTTCTTTAAAAATGTGTTTAAGCCACACAGTGCATGGATAAAACTAGGAGCCAAGTCTCTTGATATTTACCACACCTCCAGCTCTTTGTAAACCTAAAAGTACAGATTCTGTCTTGGGAAATTGCGGATGGGGGCTGGGATTCTCAGTTTCTCACCAGAAGCCACCACGGGAGCACACTTTGAAAATCAAGAACTCCCAGGCTAGACTCCTAGTGTCCCAACTACTCAATGCTTCTTATTTCTTCCAGTAACAAACTCAAAAGCCACGGTTTTCTCTAAACCGCCTTTGTAAGATTTTAAGAAAAGGATTTGTGGGAATAAAATTTTCTTACATCAGCAGCACAGTCAGGCAAGAAAACGTCAGTCAGGTTGGCCCTTGCTCTAGGACGTGTGGAAAAATGTTACCTTCACAGTTGAGCCTGTCACTGCTCAGCTCGTATCCTTGGTTGCACTGGCAGATGAAGGAGCCGAGGATGTTGTAGCATTGCTGAGCGCACTGGTTGCTGGCATCGCATTCGTTTATATCTGCAGGGAAAGGCTGTAAGTCTACATCTGTCTCTGTGTATCTGGGGCTGCACGTTCTTAGGCTTAGCCTTGCTCTTCCGTGCCTGTGTCATTTGGTGGTAAGCAGTCCCTCGCTGTGGGCACTCACTGGAGAACACCCCCTCAGTGCCACAGTTGTTGGAAGGACAAAAGTCGGTCACATACTTCTTTTAGAAATACCAGAATATATTTTTTTTCTAGGAACGACAGTTTGATGTCTGATAAATTTTCCCCCAATGAATTTAATGCGTTCAATAAACATATGTTCCAGTACCTATTTTCTTATGCTGTCCAGATTCAAAATCCAAATCCATAAATAATTCTTCTAAGACACCTGAACTGATTGGGTCTCTCAGCACGTGATGGTAAAGAGTTATCTGGGATATTTATTACTTTTTAAATGGTTTCTGTTAAATTCCTCGACAATTATAGCATAAGCCTTTGAGACCCATGCAGAGTTTTGTTATGCCCCAACACACAGAAAATATGGTGAAGAAGGCATTTTCCTCCCTCCTGCACTTAGATTCCTTCCAGGTTGTGCTGGTCTGAATCATGTGCATGCATGACATTGCACACTGAAAGGGGAGACGAGGCATGTAAGGGTCACGTGCGCTCTTAGTGAAAAGTTTATGCACTTGAACTTCCAGTGACCCTTTGGCCTCTTCAGCGTTCTATCACACACTGACTAATTGAAGTATGTGTATCCATTAATCTGTAGTTCCATTTTATATCCAAATCTCTGTCTGTCTGTCTGTCTGTCTGTCTGTCTATCTATCTCCATGGAGGAGAACTTGAACCAAGGCTTAAAATTACTTCCCATTCCTATCCTATGGAATGGGATATTCCATATCCCATTGATATGTTTTAAGAAACAGATTAGCTATTGTCTTTTCAGCTTTATGACCCCGATAGAAGCTGGCGGAAACCAGTTCATACGGGAGCGCAGAACACCAGAAACAATGCAGCAGACCATTCCTTTAGGCAGAAGCTGGTCTGCAGGACAGCAGTTGTCGCAGGACTTACCCACACAAGTGTAGTTGTTTGCTGCCAACTGAAACCCAGGACTGCACTGGCAGTAAAAGGAACCTGGTGTGTTCACACATCTTTGGTGGCAATATGGAGGCACGGCACATTCATCTATATCTAAGCAGATGGCACAGACACAGAACCAAGGGGTTAACTGGCCATAGTGGTACACGACTTTAATCCCAGCACATGGAAGACAGTTGCAGGTGGTTCTCTGTAAGTTTGAGGCTAGCCTGATCTACATAGTGAGTTCCATGATAGTTAGAGCTACATAGTGTGACCCTATCTTGAAACAAAAACAAAAACAATCAACCAAACCAAACAAACAAGCAAATACCCCCAAAACCAAAAAACCAGAACCAAGTTGTTGACTTATTGAATTCTTAGTGGTGCTAATGTAGAAAACATCTCAGGAAGAGCTTGTGTTAAAAACAATCTTCTTCCCTCCCTTCCTCAATCTCTCCTTTTCACCCTCTCTCTTAAAATTAGGATACATGTATTTTAAATAGACTTTGGTCATCTGTTAAGTAAAACATTATGAAGAAAGACCAAGCAGGGCATGGTGGTGCACACCTTTAATCGTAGCACTCTGGAGGCAGAAGCAGGCGGACCTCTGTGAGTTTGAGGCTAGCTTGATTTACAAAATGAGTTCCAGGTGAGCCAGAGCTGTTATATAGAGAAATCCTGTCTCAAGAAACCAAATCAAACCAAACCAAAAACAAACAAAGAAACAAAATGAAACAAAAGACAAAGCACACACCCATGTTAGCAGTAAATGAATGCATTGAAATATAGAGAGAGGAAAGAGGGTAAGATCATGTCACACACACAGGAGGATGCTGAGAGTGGAGGGCCAAGAACTTCCCTAAAATGAGGAAAAGAAAAAAGAATGAAGATACAGCTTACAAACTCCTAAGCTGATAAACACCTTTAGTAGCGTCTGGAGGCATTACCATCCCTGACTTCAAACTCTATTACAGAGGTACAGTATTGTAAACAGCTTGGTATTGGCATAAAAACAGAGAGGTCGACCAATGGAATTGAATAGAAGACCCTGACTTTAACCCACAAACCTATGAGCACCTGATTTTCATTAAAGGAGCTAAAAGTATACAATGGAAAAAGGAGAGCATCTTCAACAAATTATGCTGGCAAAACTAGATGTCAATCTGTAGAAGAATGAAAATAGAACCATATCTATCACCATGCACAAAACTCAAGTCCAAGTGGATTAAAGACATCAATATCAGTCCAAACACACTGAACCTGATTGAAGAGAAAGTGGGAAGTACTCTACAACACGTGGGCACAGGAGACCACTTCCTACGTATAACCCCAGCAGCACAGACAGTAAGGGCCTCATTGAATAAATGGGACCTCCTGAGACTGAGAAGCTTCTGTAAAGCAAAGGACACTGT
>NW_026068101.1:2078698-2093538 GCF_014885135.2 Alexandromys fortis
AGGGGGAGGGAAAGGGGAGGCGGCGGTGGGGAAGAGACAGAAATCTTTAATAAATAAATAAATAAATTAAAAAAAAGATACAGCTTACAATCGAGAGAGAAAAGACGTGGGTCGTGGCCAGCTGGTGACTGTGGTTAAGCCATCCAAACATTTGTATCTTCGTGTTTGTGCCTAACGTGATAGGAAGGCTTGCTATGTGTATCTCAGGAAGTTTTGTGGGGGTCAAATGAAAGAACATTGTGAAAGGAAAGGATACTACACAAGTGACCTTTTGAAAATGTCCTGACGTTTGGATGAAGTGTTCCAGCCTGTGTCCTTCTTTGATAAATATTTCCAGCTATAAAGCGCTCGGTGGAGAACTTGCAGAGAAGCATAATAAAATGTCATTACCTCATGACTACACTCTGTGACAACTCCAGCATAGCGTGTGTAGTTTAACAGGACAGTTTTTTACATGCAAAACAGCACCACAGAGTGACATTACCTCACGGTAAAAAAGAATAAGAAATAACAAAGCTGTGCTGCTGTTTTAACAACAGTGTGCTCCAATGGCTTGAAGCTAACATGAGTTCGAATCTCGGATCTGGCAATTCCATGTCTTAGCTTCCGGAGCTTCCAATTCTTATTCCATGTGGTAGAATTGTTGGAGAGTTCACATGGTACAGACTAGGTGGTGTATCTGGAGCATACTAGGTAGTGAAGTGGGAGGTGTTAGTAGAAAGATGCAGAATGCTGCTGGCCAATCAGGACACTGAAATAACTAGAGAGACATCCGCACAGCCTTTGTATCTGCTTCCTCGTACCCAGGGAGGATGACCCTCTCACTACGTATGACAGTTTATGTCCTCACCCATATTCTTGTCCTGCTTCAGACTTCCTTGTAGCTTAATATTGAGATGTGTGTTTATTTGCTTGTCTGTCTCTCTCACTATCATCTGAGGTAAATAAGAGCTGTCTCTTCCCTTGAGGTAGAGGTGAAAGATATTTGTCTGCCCTCTGATGTATGCTTCATGCCCCGAGCAAGGACTAGTATTAGTAGATGCTCAGTTACATTATTTGATGTGGAGGAATCTTACGTTAATTAAGAGCTATTGTTTATAGTGCTTCCTAGTGCCTTATGTGATAGCCAGGTACTACAATCACTAGTCAATATGTATGGATTTTTTTTAAAATAGCTCCTCCAGACCAAAGATTCTGTAAAAATTGTTAGCCTAATCCTATATCTCAGCATCTAGGACTGTACCTGGCACACAGTCTGCTCTTGGTGAATATATTTTGACTCAATGGTGCCTGTCCCTTCAACTAGTAGACATTCATTTTACAGCATTGCATTTGGTGATAAGGTTGTATAGTCATAACTGCAATTTATTCTGCATCTGTCTGCATGGGATACAGGCATAAACATGTTACTCCACATAGTGAGAAGATAAATAATAGGAAGGTATGATAGGGACAGAGAGAGCAAGCTGCCTGGTGGCCTGCTGGTTGTGGTGGTCCATGGAGGATCGGGTCAATCCACAACAAGTGCAGGAACTCAGAGTGCATGTTTAGCTATGGCAAGCAAAACCACCACAATGCTTTTTATTATACTTTGCATAGGTATCAGACTGCAACAGATTGGAAATTTCCAAAAATGGTCTACTTCATCCTAATTGGAAGGAGGAGTGACTAATTATATTTGGTTATATTATGGCTCCTTGGGGAGGCAACTGGGATGGGATTGGATAGTGCAGTAGGGTTTTGTAGGGGGGGGTCTTGTTGCTTAGGAAAGAATGTGTACACATGTGTGGCCCAGAACCATAACCAGTGAGAAGAAGCTGTGGTGCAAGTGTTCTTGGGAGGGAGGGTGTTGATGCCTTAGAAATGATGAGGAGACCCCTTTATGATCTCCGAGGAGAGCAGAACTACCTTTGTGGGTGAGGGCAACGTCGGTACACACATGATCTGATGTGAGCTCATCTTCCCACTTTCCCATAAAGGCTGCCTCTCAGTGTCCCTTTGTCTTTGGTTCACCCTGCAGTAGGGTAGGTTACTACTGTACTTTTAGGCCCTCAGTGTTTATTTTCCTGACTAACCCAAAGAGCATAGCTTGCTTTGGCGCCTGTGGAGTTTTCCAGCACTCTTGTTCTTTGTCTTAACTTCCAGCTTTACAAACCCTGGTCCTTCCATGAGTCCGGGCACCCATTCCAGCACCTAGACACAGCCCTTGGCAGGCAGAGTCAGCCAGGGTCTACAAGAAGCTGAGTGCTGACATACCCATGTTGGCAGCTCACATTCTCAGGTGGGAGCTGATGCTGCCTGGCTGTCTCCAAACCCTCATCCTCTGCTCCTAGGAGAAAATCTGGACTTCCCACTCATCTGTGGTAAGAGTCTAGGCATGTAAACAGATGGGCAGAGGGAGCCAATCACAGTGGTTCATGACTTCTGCTGGGTTCCTTGATTGAGTGAGCCAGAGTGCTGTTTTATTTCACTGCCTGCCAGCTGGCCTCCTCAAACTGTGTTCTTTCATTCATTCAGAATGTATGCAGGTCATCTACTACGTGTACTGGACCCTTTGTGGGGACTCTGGCATCAGCAGTGACACAAGCTGGCATGGCCCTAGACCTCAGGGAGGTATCCTCTCAAACTCCCTCTGGTACAGTGCTTCATTCTGCACTTGAAACACCGCCAAAGACTTGCAGTGTAAAGAGGCTTTAGACCAGGGGTTCTCAACCTGTGGGTCATGACTCCTTTGGGGGCCGAATATCAGATATCCTGCATCAGATATTTATATTGTGATTCATAATAGTAGCAAATTACAGTTATGCAATAGCAATGAAGTAATCTTATGGTTGGGGGTCACTACAACATGAGGGACTGTATTAAAGAGTCATAGCATTAGGAAGGTTGAGAACCACTTCTTTAGTGTTCCCTCTGCCAGTCACATGGCACAGGACCACATATGTGCTAACCACTGCCATTCATGAACTCCTGAGTTGGAACTAGTGGCATCTCCACAGGACACTTGAACACGGTGATACACAGAGCCCTTAAATAACCATAGGCTCAAATGACAGGGGTAGAGGGGCATTTGACCTCAGCATCTATCATATGCACCATATTCTGCTGTGCAGTGGTCCCTGTCACCAGTATGTTAGTGACACAACCCCTAATGAAAAATTTAGTTCTCAGTTGTCTTTATGGTTCCATTCAGACTAGATTATTGCTTTCACTTAGTCTATAGTATTTTAGTATTTAGGATAGTTTCAACCTTAAGGTTCCTCTTGGTAGCTGGAAACCATATTGTTCATTGTCGGAAGAGGAAGAAGCTGTTGGGTATCATTTTTCAATCAACCGGGAGGCCTTTGTTTTGATGTCTAAAGTCTCAAGATGGGAGTCTTAATACTGCACCAGGGACTTACCCACGCACTGCTCTCCCCGCTTCTGATACCCCGGAAGACACTGGCATGTGAAGGAACCACGTAAGTTGATGCACACTTGGTCCTCTCTGCAGTTGTGGGTCCCCGAGGCACACTCATCGATATCTGGGAAAGACATGCAATACAGAAAGAATTCCAGCTGTTTGTGAAGATATGGAGGCCCTCTTTTCATTTTTCTTAAACTGAATTTTACTTTATTCTTTAAAAGCATTATAAAATGATTTTATAATGTTGGAGATATTTAAAATAAAAAAAATATTTCAAATGCTTATAAAATATTTTCAGAATTACCAGTGTGTACACCTGAGATTTACGAGGTCCTAATAATTTTTATACCTAGCTTAGCAATTTACTCCATCTTCTTCCTTTTATCTATCACCCATCACGTTCCCAGTATGCATGAATGCTTCCCTAAGACAGTCCTATACTTTTATTAGATAGGGATACCTATGAGAACACACAACCACTATTTGTAAGACTGAAGCAGGAGGATCTCCAATTTAAGTCTAGCCTGGGCTACAGGGGAAGTTCAAGTCCAGCCTTGGCAACTTAGACTCTATCTCAAAACTATAAGTACAATGAGACTAGAATATAGCACATTGGTAAAGCACTTTCCTTGTATATGTAATGCCCTAGGTGCCATCACCAGCAACATACATATGTAGATACACTTACATAAAAGGTGAGAGAGAGAATTAAATTAGATTGCACGACTCCTACTTTTGCTATCAAGTGCTTTTAAATTTGAGAGACCTTCTTATAAATCTTATTATTGTATAGTCTCTCTTCTGATTCTGGTGTCTTTTACTCACATGGCAGAATAACATGTATGTATAAAGTTTTCATTACAAAACTCAAAATGAAAAGCACCAATTTGATCATATTCTTCTAGGACAGATATGTTAGTGTAGTTGATAGTCTCCTAAGAGATTTTACTTTGAACGATTGCTACATGTGCTTCAGTGGGAAACAAGTTCCAGTTTTAGCAAAGAGGGGAAGTTACCAAGGAAGACAACTTATAGAGCCTGTTCCTGACCAAAGTGTGCTAGGAATTTGTGTGACCATTCACCGCCACTTGTAGGTAGAATTCATTTTGCCTTGTCTGTATCCTTCACAGTCATTCAGAAATCACATAGCCACCAGGAAGATAGATTTCAAAGAGGGGCTACATAGTTTTGGTATTCTCTAACAACTGAAGACTAAGCTTTAATAAAATGTCACAAAACATGTAATTTCTAGATGACCATTTCTTCATAACCAAGATAGACTTGCTGGGGAGTGAATTTTTGATCATCACTGTGGGAACCCCAAGGTGGTGGGCTGAGCATCAATTAAAAGAAATCAATTTTCAGCAATGAGAACTAATTATGCTTTCTCTTTTCCACCTAAGCAGAAAGTGGCTTTTGTGTTATTTTGTTTGGATTTTTTTTTTAAATTTCAAGGAGAATTGAATTGTTGCACTCATGCTAAGCAAAGCCATAAAGTAAGTCATTCATTTTATAAGAAGTCATTCTGAGATAATCACTCCACTTAGCCTGGAGCAGTAGGAGAGATTCTGTCCAGAAAGAGAGGGAGAGAGAGGATGAGGATGCTCCAGCGACTGACGCACGATTGCCCATTGGATAAACCTGGTAAGGCTTTCTTTGACACAAAATTCTTGGCACCTGATTTTAAACATCAGCAAGGTTTTTTTTTTGTTGCTGTTGTTCTGAAATGCATTAACACTGTCACTATGATGCTGTTTTCCAATCTACCCCAAAGGGCCCTTTCGAGGTGAAAGGCCACGGAGCAGTGACCGTGCTGTGAAGTCAGCTGCTCCCTTTCATGCCTTGTTATTTTCTCAAAGCACTTGATGAAAACCTTCTCTACTGGGATTCTTTGGCGCTTTATGACTCCCTAATGCAGAAATGACAGCAGAATTCCTATTGTTTTATGTCAGGAACATCTGCCAACATTTGCCGTGATAACAGCCCTGCGAGATAGAGTCCTGGTAGATCCAACTGTGGCAAGCTCCCTCTGTCCGTGCTGGCAGCAGATCAAGGACTCGGGCCGGCTTGGCACTGCTGAAGGAGGCCTCGCCAGTGACGGAGGCTTCACTGTTTGCAAGCACTCTGTGCAAACTGCCTCCACCTCATCACATTCTGGGTGTCCTGCAAGTTCCTTTCCATTTTCCCATCGTTTGCTTCCAAGTGTCTTTGATAGACCGACCATCGTTTCCCCTGGGATCAATGTATCATGAAATAGTTTTTAAACATACAAACCTGTAAGGCTCCTTTCTAAGAGTCTGCTCTAGTTAGCTTCTATAAAGAATTATTTATTAAAAAATATCCAGTGAGTTACAGTAATTTAATAAAGGCAAAGACCCAAATACACAATTATGCCACTCCAACTACCTTATTTTCCTTTCTTTACCCAAAACAAAAAAGCTGTGATAGAATTTTCTTCATCTAGTGAGCATGAATTGGTGGATGCAATGTTCCTTTGACCCGCACTTAGAAATGCTCAAAGCATAACCTCCATGACCTGGAGGCAGCGTCATCTGCATTTCTGTTTGCATCGTTCTAACCGCAGGGTAGAGTATTTATTCTCCCCAGCCCTCACATTTAGCAGCTTAGTTAAAGCTAAAGAATCCCAGCGGCCTGAACTTCTGTGGACTGTCTTCAATTACAGTATCTATTTAAATGCCGCAATGCTATTGTTTGGAAGATTCTATTATTGCTTGCTTATACACTCACACAAAGGCATGTTAAACAATTAAACATTTTTAAACCTTTTCGTGCGTTTCTTTCCTGCTTGTCTGTGGTCAGAAGGCTCAGGGTGACACTCTGTCACCATTCCAGGGCGCTGCAACCACTGCTGTGGCAGGAACGTCTGTTGTTTGTGAGCAGAACTCACTTCCTGCATCTGTTTGGGAGGCCATCTGCGTGGGCAAAGCCCGGCTTTATTTAACAGGAAAATGACTCAGGTCAGCCATGTTTTCCTGAGAATCTAGGAACAAACGCTCTGGGGAAAGGACTTTTATGTTTTTGTTTTCAATTATCCATCATTTGTCCTTGACAGCGAAGCTCATTTCCCCTGCTCACTATAGCGCATGGAATGTGATGGGTTTTTTTGTTTTTCAGTAGATGTTCACCCAATTAATGGATGAATGAATGATTACCTTGGTGCTCAGGGTTTACAGAAAGCAGGACCACCACTGTAGCTTATGGAAGTAAAATTCATAAGGCAGAGTAGCAGGCAGGCCTGAGGAGCGCGGCAGAATCAACTCTGCTTCTGAGTGGGAACAAGGGAAAACCGTTGAGTCTGGAGGACTCTCAGCCTACGCTGGCCAGAGTGATTAGCCGTAGCATCTTTGCAGAGGAGGTGGGTCCTGAGCTGCCGGGTGAAGGGGATGAGATACAGGATCTGATAGTGGAAGGAAGCTCTCTTTTTGAAGGCAAGTCCCACAAGAAAGAGACCCAGCAACTCTGCAGAGAATGGCAGGGAGTTGGAGTCAGCCCGGTGCTGGGTCTGGCAGAATGTGCTCAGCAAATGCGTGCCCAAGTCACTAGCAGAATCCAGAGACCTAAATGGAGGATTCGAAGGTTTGTATTGAACACTACAGCGAACAGCTGTTAATGAAACAGCCATGGATAATGTTAACACTACCAAGAACAAAACAGCAGAACATGCTTCCTAAAATCCCACAACACTTTTAAACATTCTGATAGATTGAGAATAACTTAAAAGTGTCCTCATCTCCCTGCTTGTGATTTATACTACTGTAGGTATTTCTTTTCTTGACACTGACAACCTTAGTTGCCTTAAATAATCCAGTACAGTCGTTGCTGAGCCTCCTATCAGGCTTGCCCCAGTCAGTGGCACTGCAGATCTGTCATTATCTGCAAGCGAACACGGATGGTGTCCATTCACTGGTGTCCCCTAGGCCCTGCTTAGGCCTTTGTTCTCTGGTTTTGGCTTCTTTCCTTGTATTCTGACTCATAGTTTCCAAATCCCTGACTCATGTTGTGCTCTCTCTTATGCAACATTTTAATCTCTGCAATGTTCTTTCCATAATTTGATAACTTACCACGACATGGAGTCACTTCAGCGTGTTTTATGGGCAAGAGTGACATGCAGTATAAGCGCTCAGTAGTACCACGTTGAATCTCTTGAGTTTAAGAAGTGACTCCCGACCACTTTTGAGGAAGGCGGCTGAAGTGACTGATTCTGTGGCTGCCCATGTGATCTAGGACTGTGGCCTCAGTGAACTTTTTCAGTGGAAGGAGTTGATGGATGAGGATCTTAGGGATTTGGAGGGTCTTTATTTTCAAAATTATTGGAGGGGGTAGAAACTTCTTAGCAAAAGCTGAGGACGTCGTTGTTTTGCCTTTGTCTTATCTAATATTGGCTGCTGGTAATTATGATCCTGGTGATCCATTAATGTTACTGATTAAAATCTCCTTAGAGGAGAGTGTATCCTATTTAATATAGCATTGCATAGACATTTATTAAAGCTCTGAAACAAATTGGCATAAAGTAGATAAATAGTTTCTACACAGAAAGAGTTTCTTTTTTAATTTATTTATTTCTTTATTAACTAAAGATTTCTGTCTCTTCCCCACCGCTGCCTCCCCTTTCCCTCCCCCTCCCCCAATCAAGTCCACCTCCCTTGTCAGCCCAAAGAGCAATCCAAACTGCCTAGGCTCCCACAAAACCAATAGGTGCAGTAGGATCAAAAACCCATTGCCATTGTTCTTGAGGTCTCAGTAGTCCTCCTTGTCCGCTATGTTCAGCGAGACCGGTTTTAACCCAGGCTTTTTCAGACCCAGGCCAGCTGGCCTTGGTGAGTTCCCGATAGAACATCCCCATTGTCTCAGTGTGTGGGTGCGACAGAAAGAGTTTCTTAAGAAGTCGGATTACTCCAGGACATCTGGGGAAACAGAAACAAACTACTGCCTACAGTTGACAGGCGAGGAAGGAGGATGCTAGTGACATGTAGAGTCAGAGCTGCCTGTTGTTGCAGAAACCTCATGTTCAAAGCCCAGGCTCCCTTTTGCTCCTTCTGTGATTTAGTTCTCCACAGACTTTTCTCCCACAAATGTGGGTAGCAAAAGTTGAGCTGCAGGCATGTATACTTTAACTTTTTTTCCTCAGGATTAGAAGATGGCTAATCATGTCATACCTGGGTTCTTCCCCGTGTCTTTCTTTTGCTTACAGTTAGATTTCTAGCTCTCTGTGCTTTCCGCTTCCTTTCCCAGTCTTTAGCCACTTATCAACAATTTTTGTCAAAGACTTTCTAGTTCCCATTTTGCTTCCTTTATAGAGCCGGGATCAGATTTATCTGGCAACATGCCCAGTTCCAATTGGCTTTTCACCCTTTAGCTAGAATTCACCAGAGCTAAGCAGTTCTAGTGGAGAAAAGAGATATTTACTAACAGAGGGGAACTGTCATCATTGTGGCCAGCAGGAGATTTATAGCTCTAGATTCTTATCAATTTTGGCAAAGCGTAGATAACAATTTGGTGTGCTTTAAGTGATAAACAAAAACATCATCAAAATCAGCTTCAGCCCTCTTGGTGGTTCAGTCTTTGTTTTAGAAAGTGACCAAATCCAATGTCCTGGAAATCCTTGGCACTGTACCATGTTCTGGTAGAGTTTTGTAATATGCTGTTCCCATGTTTAAAAAGTGATACATGTATCAGGTTTGCTTCTTCAGCAATGAGGGTGGATTTGCATGGAAGATGAACCTTTGCTCACCTAGCTTTCCATGGAACAATGGATTCCAAACACAAGCAGATTAGATGGGGTTCATTGTATCATTCATAAATGTGGAAGGAAAACCAATGGGTTCACATGAATGCTTAAGCTGCGACTTCTCTCCACTATTCACCCAGCAGATGTCCCCTACGTTATAGGCCGAAACAGAAGAAAGAAGACAGAGGCACACATGCTCATTCTTTAGTGCTCTTCATGCACTGGGAAAGTGCAGCTGATTGTACTCAGAGAATTAAAGCAACATTTCCTACACATAAATATTTTAGTATTGGGATATTTTCAGGCATCTGTGTGATGGTATCATACCCAGATGAACTCGTTTTTGTTTGTTTCTCAAACATAATTACTTCCCAGGTATGTTTGGGGAAAGGTGCCCTAGAATAGGGGGTACTATGGTCCAGTGGTCCAACTGCAACCTTGGGGAGTGTGACTATATTTTGGAATATCAGTCTTGGCTCTTGAGTGGCTGGGTACTAGGAATAAAAGCCCTTCTGTATGGCAATTCAAATTTGTTCTATAAGGTTGGTCATTATTTTTAAATATTGATTAAAAATAGATGGTCTTCTCAACATAAAGCCAGCCACACTGAACCTCATAGAAGAGAAAGTGGGAAGTACACTTGAACACATTGGCACAGGAGACCATTTCCTAAATATAACCCCAGTAGCACAGACACTGAGAAAAACAATTAATAAATGAGACCCCCTGAAGCTGAAAAGTTTCTGTAAAGCAAAAGACACGGTCAACAAGACAAGACAACAGCCTACAGAATGTAAAAGATCTTCACTAACCCCACATCAGACAGAGGGCTGGCCTCCAAAACATACAAAGAACTCAAGAAATTGGTAATCAAAAGAACAAATAATCCAATAAAAAAGTGGATTACAGACCTAAACAGAGACCTCTCAACAGAGAAATCTAAAATGACTGAAAGACACTTAAGGAAATGTTCAACATCCCTAGTTATCAGAGAAATGCAAATCAAAACAACTCTGAGATTCCATCTTACACCTGTATGAATGGCCAAGATCAAAAACACTGCTGACATCTTATGCTGGAGAGGTAGTGGGGTAAAGGGAACACTCCTGCATTGCTGGTGGGAATGCAAGCTGGTACAACCTCTTTGGATGTCAGTCTGGTGATTTCTCAGAAAATTAGGAAACAACCTTCCTCAAGACCCAGTAATACCACTTTTGGGTATATATCCAAAGAATGCTCAATCATACTGTAAGTACATGTGCTCAACTATGTTCATAGCAGCATTGTTTGTCATAGCCAGAACCTAGAAACAACCTAAATCCCTCTTTACCAAAGAATGGATAAGGAAAGGGTGGTACATTTACACAATGGAGTACTACATAGCAGAAAAAATGACAGCTTAAAATTTGCAGGCAAATGGATGGAGCTTGAAAACATCATATTAAGTGGGGTAACCCAGACCCAGAAAGACAATTATTACATGTACTCACTCATAAGTGGTTTTAAAACATAAAGCAAAGAAGACCAGCAAACATCACAATCCCAGAGAATTTAGACAACAAAGAGGACCCTAATAGAGTCATATACATGAATCTAATCTACATGGGAAGTAGAAAAAGACAAAAGCTCCTGAGTAAATTGGGAGCATGGGGACCATGGGAGAGGGTTGAAGGGAGGGGAGAGGCAGGGAGGGGAGCAGAGAAAAATGTAGAGTTCAGTAAAACCAATAATAAAAAAAGAATGGTCTTGGGTATAATTCTGATCCTACTGATCATGGGATGTGTTTGTATCTGTGTTTTGTGGGTGTCTTGGCACTGGCCAGTTCCTGAAACCCAAATCAAACTCTGGCAAGTTATGAGTTGAATGGAGACCAATTCCACTTCTGGAACCTACTAAGTCCCCATGAGCAGTGTGACTTGAGCTGGTCTCCTGCCTGGAGACCTTATAGCTGGGTCAGTACCCCTACCCCAAAGCAAACACATTCTTGGCTTTCTCCTTTAGGTAATCATCACTTGAAGTGACACAAGCCTCTGGCTATGGCAGTGCCAATTATAACAAGCATGGCTTGGTGACCTCCTAATTAGAGAGACCGGTTATATTCTTGTTCATCTAACATTAAGTAGATTTAGTTCCCACTAAATTTAAGCACAGTACTAAATGTTGGGTGCAACTTGGCATTAGTTCCCCAACTCATTAAAGGCCTACAGCTTTTTCAAAAAATGTCTTTGTGACTCTTACTTTTGACCATAATACCTTATTATGTTTTCCTGCACAATCTGTCGCCTCAGGGTGACCATGGTGAGAGTGCACATCTGTCTTCTCAGTGTGACCATAGGAGAGTGCACACACATCTGTCCCCTCAGTGTGACCATGGGAGAGGGCACATCTGTCCCCTCAGAGTGACCATGGGAGAGGGCACACCCGTCTCCTCAGGGTGACCATGGGAGAGGGCACACCCGTCTCCTCAGGGTGACCATGGGAGAGGGCACACCCGTCTCCTCAGGGTGACCATGGGAGAGTACAGACCTGTCTCCTCAGGGTGACCATGGGAGAGGGCACACCTGTCCTCTCAGGGTGACCATGGGAGAGGGCACACCTGTCCTCTCAGGGTGACCATGGGAGAGGGCACATCTGTCCCCTCACAGTGACCTTTGACCATGGTGAATTGGGATGTGGAGACAGGAGCATTACTCAGAGCTTGAGAGCCAGCTAGTCTGACATTCACATGGGTAAGCAAGAAGAAACTCTCAAAGCAAAATGGAGGGCAAGGCCCGACACCTGAAAAGTTTCACACTTGGGTGTGGAATTTTCAGATATGAAAACTCACACAAATGAGCATGAACACATATAAACATAAATGCATACAAACATATACACACCATGTATGTTTAAATGTATGTGGATTGACAGGAGGAGATGTAATGCTTAAATATTTTTTTTTTTGAGACAGGGTTTCTCTGTGTAGCTTTGGAGCCTGTCCTGGCACTAGCTCTGTAGACCAGGCTGGCCTCGAACACACAGAGATCCACCTGCCTCTGCTTCCCAGGTGCTGGAATTAAAGAAGTGTGCCACTACTGCCTGGTGAGCTTAAATATTTTTAGTGTATCTTCAGATCCTCAGGAAAGGTTAAAACTTCTAATTTACATTGGATTTTGATACGCCAGGGTGCATGTTTGAGCAATCCCCAGGGGAAACGTAAAGGAATAGTAATAAAACATGGAACTAGAAATCTGACTGAGGGGAACACAGAATCATGAAAAATCCTTTGTCAATTTAAAGAGAAGGTGAAGAATAAGAATAAAAATAAGAATAAGATGCCAAGCAGTGGTGATGCACACCTTTAATCCCAGCACTCGAGAGGCAGAGGCAGGCAGATCTCTGTGAGTTCGAGGCTAGCCTGGTCTACAGAGTGAGTTCTAGAACAGGCTCCAAAGCTACAGAGAAACCCTGTCTCAGAAATCCAAAAAAGAAAAGAAGGAGAAGGAGAAGATGAAATGTGCAGGCAATGCAGACGGCAGATGGTAGGGTAGTTGTTTCGGTTTCACACATATCACTTAGTGATTAGAACTGGACTACATGCTAGCTCTAAAACAAAAACTGAGCAGGCGGACGGTTCAGCAATCAGAAATGTTTTCTATGAAAGCTGAGGACACGAGTTCAATTTCTGGAACCCATGCAAAAGGGAGACCTGATCTCACAATGTTTCCACCCTGTTGCTCACATTATACACTAGCAATAACGATGATGATGATAATTATTAAATAATCATGTAATTAAAGAAAATGAATATTCTGTTTCAAGTAACATAATTCAACTGTAAGTGTATAGATATTAAAGAAAAAGAGATAAAAATATACTATACAAATATTAACCAGAAAAAGTTTAGCTTTGCAATTTTAACATTGGATAAAATTGCCTTTAAGGGAAAAATCACTAAGGAATAAGTCAGGAATAGTACTTACAACAAAAGTTTTAGAAAAACATAGAAACTCTAAGTTTAAAATCATTTAATCATAAATGAAGTAAAAGCTAAATGTAAACATAACGAAACACAATTATGGTAAGATTTTAGCAATTTCTCCCAGGAACTGAAAGAATCAACATACATTATTCAGAAGTGAAGACATAATAAAAATAACATGGCAAAAACTTTGAAAAAATGCTTACCACTGTATGGAAAACATAGCTTTTGTATGTACTGAGAGAATGTTGAAAGAAAATCGTCATGTGCTGGCCATGGGACAAGTCTAAATAAATTTCAAAGAACTGCCATATAGAGATTATGTTTCCCAATGGGTGTGGCCCAGAGGTAGAGCGTTAACCCCACGCTACACTCTCCAACTACCAAAGGGATGAAGAAGAGACAGGAGCAAAAGGACAAAGATAACAGCAATAAAACTAGCAAAGCTCTGCTTTGGAAAAGGCAGACATTTCTAACAAGCCTGTGGCTCAGAGAAGGGAGTAAAAGTGAAAATGAGGACTAGGGCAAGCTGAACGGCACCTAGAGTCATGGGGACGAGTGGCCTTCCTCTGATGGAGGAAGGTCATTGGTTAATTAAATAAAGAAACTGCTTGCCCTGATAGGTTAAAACATAGGTGGGAGGAGTAAACAGAACAGGATACTGGGAGGAAGAGGAAGTGAGCTCAGACTCGACAGCTCTGCTCTCTGGAGCAGAGGCCATGCTCCGCTCTCCCAATAGCTCTGCTCTCTGAGACACAAGGGATGAAGCTCCGACCCAGGATGGACGTAGGCTAGAATCTTCCCGGTAAGTGCACCTTGGGGTGCTTACATAGATGATTAGAAATGGGCTAAATTAATATGTGAGAATTAGCCTAGAAGAGGCTAAATAGAAATGGGACAAGCAGTGTTTAAAAGAATACAGTTTCCGTGTAATTATTTCGGGCATAAGCTAGCCATGCGGGCGGCCGGGGTGCTGGGGACGCAGCCCCGCCGCTCCTATTATTTCAACAGATGGCGCCCAACATGGACAACTGAGAGAGGACTTGAGTGTTGTCTGTTGTAGCGCCCTTGCTGGCAGGGACCTTGAAATGCCAGAGTTGTGGCAGTAAACATGGTTACAGCCTGTATCTCCGCCATGAGGCTGGAAAGCTAAGGAATGGACTGGATCTACCTGGCAAAGCCACGGCTTTAATCCTACTCATATTGCTCAGTAATTTAAAGGCTGGGGTAGTCAGAAAAAGAGAGATAGACAGTAAAGAGATTCAAAGACAAAGAAAATTTCTAAATGGTTTACAGTGTGTTAAAAATATATGCAAGCTAAAAGTTAAAAGTTCTTAAAAGTATAAATAAGGAAGAAAGAGGGTAGTTGGGTGTGGTAATACACACCTTTAATCCCAACACTTGGGAGGCAGAGGGAGATTGACCTCTGTGACTTCAAGGTGTGGTAGTACACGCCTTTAATCCCAGTGCCTAGAAGGCAGAGACAAACAGATTTCTGTGAGTTCAAGGTGTAACGCCTTTGAGCCAGAGACAGGCGGATCTCTGAGAGTTCAAGGAGAGCCTGGTCTACAGAGTTATTCCAGGTCAAAGAGATACAGAGAATATAAAATAAAAGTAAAAATAAACAAAATAGAGGTTAAAATAAAGCGTACAAAGATGGAAAATACACAGAGAATCTTGATACTGTATACTATTATGCTCTCTTTGAATTGTTTGAATGCTGA
>NW_026068101.1:2094842-2105966 GCF_014885135.2 Alexandromys fortis
GCCCTGATAGGTTAAAACATAGGTGGGAGGAGTAAACAGAACAGGATGCTAGGAGGAAGAGGAAGTGAGCTCAGACTCGACAGCTCTGCTCTCTGGAGCAGAGGCCCTGCTTCGCTCTCCTGGGCATACACGATGAAGCTCCGACCCAGGATGTATGTAGGTTAGAATCTTCCCGGTAAGCGCACCTTGGGGTGCTTACACACATTATTAGAAATGGGCTAGTCCAGGTGCGAGAATTAGCCTAGAAGAGGCCAAGCAGTGCTTAAATAAATACAGTTTGTGTGTTGTTATTTCGGGGCATAAGCTAGCAGGCGGCCGGGGTGCTGGGGACGCAGCCCCGCTGCTCTTATTACAACATTCCTCCATACTTTCCCCATCAGTCTTCATCTTTTTTCTCTGTGCTCAACCCATAAGGGTCACAGTTGGTTCAGAGTGGACTTCAGCATCCTGAGAAGCTAGTTAGAGAAAAGAGGCAAATATCTCAATCATATATTCTAAAAGGCAGAATTAGAAGTCATGAGGAGAAATTCAAGGAAACTAGACTTTAACATTCAAGAAAAGATGTTACAGTTATTAGAAGCCTTTATGTATGTAGAAGTAATGAGTTTCCTGTCTCTGGGAATTTGCACGCAGTGCATTATGGATCTCAGGCAGGTGGCAGGGATCTGCCTCCTTATCTGTATTAGAAAACAGTGATAAGGGGTTGCACATAAGTGTGGCAGGTGGAAATGATGTTTTAATCTTTTGGGCATATTTCTTTGTATTTTAAAATTAACTTTTCCTAAGCTTAACACACACACACACACACACACACACATAGGACACACACACACAGGACACACATATACAGGACGGACACACACACAGGACACACACACACAGGACACACACACACACACACACAGAACACACACACACACACACCAAAAGAAAGAGAGGAAAACACTGCCTTTGTCCTAATAGTAATGTATAAGGACTCAACGGGCTTAAGCACTTCCTCTCATTTGACACGTCATGAGCACACATGTGCGTCTTTGTACATTTAGGAAGTTGACTTTTGTATTTATCCTGTAATATCTGACAAACTTGAAGATAAAATATACGGAGGAACATTCTTATCTCAAGGGCCTGTTTATTTTCTCCCTTCTCCTTGAGCAGAAAAGCAGCTCACATGTCTTTGACTTCTTGCTATCTGCCCAGCATTTAAAGTTTTCTCAGAAAGGAGGACCTTTCACTTTGATCATGTCAATACATGGAATTACTCAGTGACCAAAATATTAAATGTGATCAAGTATCAATTATCAACTTGTACTTCACAAAGAACGATTCAACCATTGCCATTCTCCCTGAGCTACCATCCTATATTCCCCAATTTAATTTCCAATAAACTGTGTTGACATAGACTGTGGAATCCCTCCTTCTTTGTATCAAAATGCAATGAGCATTGTGAAAGTTTGAGGAACTCATAAGTTTCAGCTGGAGGAGTGTAAAGGGGATGTGGGACAAGAGAAAATCCTGTTCAGTAAAGTTGCTGGCCCCGCGGGAGGTCTGAGTTTCGAGCTTTCTGCAAACCAACATGGAAAACGGTCTTTGAACTTTTAAATAAACATTGGGCCTTTTATCTTATATTTCCTTGGTGGGAGTGGTAAGTTTTGCACTATTATTATTCTCTGAGATCTCTTTCAGTTCTGAAACAATGGTTTCTTTGATGGATTATTGGGGGCCGTTTTCAAAAGTGTTCATTTCCCCGTTTTCAACTCATTTCCATGAAAAACTTGTTCTTGTTTTCTTGGAGTCATGGTTTCAAGTCTCCGTTTCTTCTTTCTCTAAAATTTTTGATCAAACTTCTCCCTTACTCTACTGGATTGGTTCAAAGCAGAGTCTGAAAACAGACTGTCTTTCTGGGTAAGAGGGAAGGATTATCAGAGGAGTGGGGAGTCCTGGATGCGTACTACCGTGTACCTGAGAAGTTCCTTGTTTGCCAGGACTTCAGAGTAGCTTTAATGTATGCTTGAAAATGTACACTGGAGAAAACCTCATGGGGAGACATGCACTGTACAGTGTTTCTCAGCTGAAGTACAAAGACAGATGGAGCTATGCCAGGCACGTGGTGGATGTGTTAAAGGTAGATGCTAAATAACCCAGTCTTCAGGGGAATTTCTTGGCACGAGTAAACACAGATGAAAAGGAGCCTGTGTGTTTTGGCTCTCTTACATCTACTTTAATGGTTGCTGTATGCGGCGCATGTATGGAGTCTATCTCATTCCACAAATATGGAAGAAAGTGGAACGTTGGAGCAAGTCATATTGTTAATTTAAAAATTACCCTGGGATTATTTTTCCCTAGGAATGTAATATTTTATTTATGGAAACCTTTAAATAAAAGCTGTTGGCTTCAGGCACACATGTGGTTAATGTAGATGATGGGGAGGCTGCCAGAAAGGTCTCTGAATGTCCCCCATCAGTGACTGTCAATCACTGATCTCTTTATTTTCTGAAGTAGAGGAATCAAGCTATTCTCTCCCTGCTGGTATTTTAAGTCCTAAATTCTTTTATTTGAGATGGCATTTTTATTACAAATATAACAAAAATGCTTATGTCTAACATATTATACTATGAACCAAGTTCGAAGAAGGAACAGATCTGTCTAAAAAGTTTTAGAATTCCTGTTTAGGTGCTGAAGAGTTCCATCTGGACGGGCCTAAGGACGGAACTCAACTAATCAGGCTTGACTGAAGATGCCCTGATGTAATGTGTCAGCTTGCATGCCCCTGATAAGATCAAGAAAGATATGAAGGGAATATATGAGGAAGTGATCATCTTGGAGAACGTGGTCAGACAAACTAATCTGGATTATCCCGAGAAGAGTTACTATTTACCCCACCCACACTATCTGAACAGAGAAACATGAGTGTCTAGTTCCACTTGTCTTGTTTCATGTATGTATTTCCCCAATGAGACCACCTTTTATGGTATAACTTTATCTGTTGCTATTAAAATACAAAGGAAAAAAAAAACAAAAAATACCACCAAAAAAAAAAGTTTTAGAATTGCAGAATAACATCTTCTTATGTAGCTCCTTGTCTTAAATATGATTGAGACAGAAGCGTAAGATCATGGGTGTTTTTTTCTTTTGTGTATGTGTAGTATATGTGTGTTTGTTGTATGTATGTATACATGTTCCTACAGGTGTGTACACCTGTGTATGTAGGTGTATGCATGTGCCTATGAAGGCCAGAAATTAATGTTCTGTGTCCTCTCTTTTCCCCTTATTTTTTGAATCATGGTCTCTCACTGAGCATGGAGCTCCCCTCTTCAGCTAGAGTGGCTGGCCAGAGAGCAGCAGAGATCTGTTTCCCCTTCTACAAAATGTTGGGATACAGACATGTGTTGCTGCTCCTGGCTTTTGTCTGAGGGGTTAGGATCCAGACTCAGATGCCCACACTCCTGCGGCAAGTGCTCTGATCATTGTGCGATCCCCATCACGCGGGTCCCAACCCTAAACAGAATTGCAGTTTTACTTTGTGTCCTAGGACATTTACTTGGCCTTTCCTAGTCTCACTGCCATAGCTACCAAGTAGAGACAGTGTCAATTACATAATGTCATTGCAGCGATGAACTGAAATAATACAGCAAGAGAAGCATGGAATCATAGGAAGTGCTCCGTAAGTTGCTTCGGATGAAAAAACTAAAAGTTGACAGCAGGTCAAGTTAATGTTTCTGTCGGACGCAGATGGAAGGAAACAGGAAAGCTACAAATATTATGATTCCCAGCATAATTTTCATATTAATTTGTGTATGATTAGACACAGGTCTTCATTTCTATGCTGTCTCATATTTGAATATGGCCAACCATAGTTGACCCTTATGAGGAGGATCACCAACCACTGCATGACCTGCTTTTTCCATATCCCAGATGAATGGACCCAAGAAAAGGGAAGCCAGACTTCCTTATACTTTGTTCTCATGGAGGAAATTGGAATCTTCAAACAAAAAGAGGTCTGGTAAAATAAAGTATGCTACCATTTTTATATTTCATAATGTTTTGTGATAGGAAAGGGGAGCTCAGACTATAACAGCCCTTTGTGACAATCGGGTATTAGTGTTTATAAGAGGATTTAGCAGACAGTACCAAGGAGCTCCGATTAGTATTGAAATATAAATCCAAGAGAGTGCTCTAATGTACATTCTAGTCATGAGAAAGATAGGAAAATGGAAGGTTTAGTGGTAATTTTTATTTATTTAGTTATGCTAAGGGCATTATAGTCACTGTAATTCATTCAAGTCAGTAATGAAATTATAGCTCAGAACTAGAGGATAAAGGGAGAATGCATCCCTTCATTTCATAGTGTTTTGTGATAGGGAAATATCTACATACAGAAGCAGAGCCAGGATCCTGCAGTTTTCCCTAAGGATAAGGCAGAGAGTTAAACTGAAATGAATGGGTTAGATTTGCAGGGTATCTGATTTCTCCAATGAGGAGGTTCAGAACAAGCATGCCTATAGTGTCGGTGAAGCAGCCCTTTGGCCTCAGCAGAGGGGGAGGTTTCATTGAGAGCGGCTTTCAGGTTTTGAGATGTTTACAGGTAACAGCAAAAATCATGAGAAGTACTTTTTGGAAAGTCAGGTTTCATTGGACACCAAACATTGTGAGGAGAATCATATTCATTGTATCCAGTCTCTTATTGCCGTATTAAAGGTGTAGGTAAGAGAACTGACAGCGACTTCCTCTGTCAGCTCTACATTTCTTACGTTTAATATTTAATTTTGTATCACCTTTGAGACCATTGCTCTAATTAATAAGCCCTGACTGCCGCTCCCTCAGCGAGGGACACAGACCTTGGACACCTCCTCTTGGACAGTTGTTCGTAGTTGCTTTTACTCTGACCGGGAGCATGTCCCCTGCCGTCTTCACCTGCCTAGTGAGGCTGGGACCCCCAAACCTTGCCCCAGCTCTATATGTGATAAAGTTTAGACAGTTCTGCACAATTGCTCTGAACCTCCACTGAGACATTATAGGTGGCTTCATACACAAAATGACTGTTCTTGGGCTCCTCATCAACGCATCTTTTCTAACTCTGCGTATCACTCATGCTACAGCCATGTGTAATACATTCTCACCTCTCGCCTGCCTCTGCCAGTAGGCCTTCCCCCAGCTCTCTAACTCAGCAGGAGGGAGTACCCTTCGCGGGTCAGCACATGCCAACCTTCTTTATACTTCTTCTCCCAGATTCCTTTGACCAACATGATGTCCTGTTGTCCAACTGGCCTTCGGACAGTTGTAGCCATAACCCTCCTTCTAAGAAGACTGGCAACAATCGTGAACTACCTAGGGGAGGTCCTTGCTGCCTGGTCTCTACTTCATTTTTAATTAAAGTTACAGTAAGGATGAAGGGGCACTTGGCTCATGGTGCCTGATCTGGCCCAAGCTTCTATCAAGTTTTAGTCTGGCCATGTCCACTAGGCAACCGTCGCTTTATCACTCAGGGCACATAGCAGTGGCCTGGGGGATTGCACAGTCTCAGCAAGTCGAAAGCAGCCCCTGATCTCTCTGCTGAATTTGATGTCCACATCCTAGTATTTTATAATATAAGAAAACAAAGCACGTAAGATAAACAATGCTTAAGGCTTCCATTATACTTTACAGTTTGCTTCTCTCTATGATAAATGATTTCTTTTTGCATAATTAGAGAACGTTGGGCCAAGTAATGTGTCTATATGGACTTTCTTCCTGGCCTCTGCAAACCCCAAATGTCAGTTTGGTTTTCAAACCAGTGTTTCAATCAGTTTTAGTACAAGCCCTGAACAGGGCTGGCTTCAAACCCTTCAAGAACTCCAGCTGGGGTCTGTGTGGGGAAAGCCTAGCAGTGGTGGGAATGACACAGCCATTACCGAGGGATCCATAAAGCTGGCATCTCTCAGCCTATACTAAGGACACTCATCATGTTATCTTGGCCCATCGTTAGGATAAAATCCCAACTGTGACCCTGGTGTGTGGGGCTCTTCATGCTTTGACCCCTGTCTCTTCACACCGTGTGCACCCAGGTCACACCAAACACCTTACATTTCAGCAAGTGTTTCTCACTAGGTCTGGAAAACTTTTTCCTCTTCCCTCATTCCCCCATGTCTCTGAAATCAGATTCCTACCACTTTTTGAGATCAAGGCCTGGTGTCACTTTCCCCGGGAAGTCCCCAAATGGAACCTAATAGTTGTAATGCCATACTAAATTAGTCTGCTCCCACGCGTGAGCTCTTTGCAGGCAGGCCCCGCAAGCTCTGATACTTGTTTTCTCTGCACCTCCTATGCTTTGATCATGCTCAATTCGGGCCCGGCACATAACTTTGCATTTGGAAGACATGTTTAGGGATCTTGCAATGAGATGCCTTATCTGTGGTTGGTGACATGTCCCCAACTGTGACAAAGTTAAATCCATTGTCCCCATCTCATTCCTAAATCCAATATGAAACATAAAAGCAACCTAGACAGCTACCACATCGACGCCTACCCCACAGAGGGCAAGCTCAGGCTTGACCGTGACTTACACAGGTCAGTCACCAGACATGTCAGTCACTGTCACCTTTGTAAACTGGTTGTGTACTAGTTTTCAGAAAACAACTTAGCGAAATGGGATCTAAACTCAACTCGAGTTTCTTTGGCTTATTTCACAAACCATATATTCTTATAAACTCAAATTTATATTTTTTAGCTCAGCAGATCAGCCCTGCCCCTAATCCTAAACTATACTGCTTTTTCCCGTACAATTTAAAAATTATTATTTTTAACAAAGACAATAGCTGTAAGACGTTCTTTCTGTAGATGCTATGGGAACCTGTTGCTTTCTCCTTCCTTAAGGAGCTTGTTCTTCATCCACTCCTATCCGATAGGTTGGGGAGTGGCGGGACAGAGAATTGCCTTTTGTTATAATTTCATATATTCTCAAAATCTTACACTGAGCTAAGCTTGGGCTCATTGCATTTTGAAGGAAGCAGCCTTGATGTTCAGATAGTAGAATATCTGTGCAGAGTCTATGCTTAGACAGTTTGTAGGAGGAGACTTGTTGCAGAGTCCTTCTGGTTAGATTTCACGGTGAATGAACACCTTAGAGTATAATAATGTGGGCACGAGGCAGAAAGGCTGGTTGCTCAAAAGATCATTTAGGGGCTATTTATCCCTTAAAAGATTATTTCATGAAGCATGAAAACAGAAATCATACCATTTTATGAATGTGTAATTGATACTTATCTTTATAGCTATATATTTATTATATGATTATGAATATATTGCTGTTGACCCTCCTTGAAGATAACTTGTTTGAAATCACTGAATCAGGAGAAGCACTCAGATGTAAAATAGCAAACAGCACTTATTAGAAATAGTTTTAAGCTAGTTATTATAATCCTGAAAATAACCCATTTATATTATACCTCCTTCTAGCACTGTTACGGAATACACAGCTTCTCCTAGCACTGTTACTGTATACACAGCACTGGAATGCTCCTCTAAGCACTGTGACCGTAAATACAGCATTCAAATGCCACACAATTCTTTCTGGAGACCCTCACTTGGCTATCGATCAGACTGACACATTCTCTCTCCCACAGTGAAAATTACGACAATTTAACACACTTAACTATTTATGTAGACTTTTACTCTTTATTATTTAGTTACTTGAAAGTGGTATTTCCATTATGTCACTCCTTGACCAAAGTTTTCTTCTGACCATATCATGTCTAAGTGATTTAAGCAAGAACTCAGAGTCTTATCTAATCAGTCACCCAGGGACTTTTCCAGCCTTGTTTCCTGCTGTGCTCGCTGATGCTGTCTTTACCCTCACAGCAAACAGTGGCACCAGCACTCAAACCATGTGGTCTCCAGGTTGTACCCCCAGCAAAGCCTACCTGGTTTCACATCCTCTCCCAGCCCGGTTTGTTTAATCCAGATTATCATTCATGTCACCTATTGTCTAAAAACTCTTAGCAGGCCGCCCGATTGCAGTCACCAGTCTCTGTTCTGAGGACCTCAGGGCTGCCCTGCAGCTACCATTTACCACTGGCTACCTGGAAATGTCACTCAGTGTGGAGCTGAATCACTTG
This sequence comes from Alexandromys fortis, assembly GCF_014885135.2. Lineage (NCBI taxonomy): Eukaryota > Metazoa > Chordata > Mammalia > Rodentia > Cricetidae > Alexandromys > Alexandromys fortis. Next base: position 2,102,936 of record NW_026068101.1, read on the forward strand.
GAACATTTATTGTTTTAATCCCAGCACTCAGGAGGCAGAAGCAGGCAGATCTCTGTGAGTTTGAGGCCAGCCTGATCTACAGAGTGGGTTCCAGGACTGCCAAGGATGTTACACAGAAAAACCCTGTCTTGAAAAACCAAAACAAAATAATAAATAAATAAATAGTATTGACTTAGGGTTATACATCAAAAATATATTTTAAAATTTCACTCTCATTTTGTATTCTAGCAGAGAAAGTGTTTTTAAAAGCCAAGGTTCTGTAGTATTAAACCAATTCCTAATGATTTATTGTTATACCCATAGGTTAATGTATTCCTCAACCCTCATTACAGAAGCTTCTATTTGTAGTAGATGTGACAAGCATACTCACACTGGAAGAAGAGACTGCCAGAGTATTTATCCCTGAGCAGAACGAGTATGCTGTACCACTTCCTCCTAAGGCTCTGGGGTCACTGCAGAAGATGGGGTGGGGAGAGCAGAGTCACAGACTGGGCGGTTATAAGGGAGCACTGTCTTCTGGACATAGCAGGGCATGGCACGATGAACTCACAGCAGTTGGGACTGCATGCACAAGACCTGTGCAAGCCCAAGGCAGACCAGATCCCAGCATGGAAGGGGAGGCCGGCACTAAGTCCTAGCCCCAGAAGAGGAGCTACTGGCAGTTGTTAGCTGCTGGGAGAGGTGGGGTCAGATTTCTCCAAGAATAGAGCTGCTGCTAAGTCAACCACACACCAGTGCAAGGCCACACACCTAGAACTATTTGGGCAGCACAAGTTGTCTCCATGTTTTTTTTTTTTTTCCTACAACATTAAGTGATGAGGGGAGGGGGAATGGATCTGGGAGGAGGTGAGGGTACTGAATATGATCAAAACATATTGTACACAAATGTTTTTAAAAATTAAGGTCCTTGAAATTTAAATTATCCTTTAATGTTTATGATGCAAAGGGTAAAAAGAGAGTGATCTAGCCAGAAAAGGCCAGGAACAGGCTCTCTGGGTTCTATAACTCCACAGTTGAACTGCATGCTGGGGACTGAAGAGAAATATGGAGTTATAATGATGAGAAGGTACCATGCCTCCTCCCTCTTTTACTTTTCTTTAACCCTAGGAGAGAGTGAGGTCTCACTCTTTGTGGAGTGGACTCTCCTGCAATGCACAGAGGGTCTTTCACTGTTTAAGTACACTGTCAAGTGGGAACACGTCTACACAAGCATACAGTGTGTGTGTAAGTCCTGGAGGGGAAAGTCACTGCTGTGTTTTATAATCCTTTCCCTTCTAAAGCTTTGAAAAAAAAAAAATCAACTCTGGTTTCAGTTTAGTTCCCCTCCCCCCCAAGAAACCTACAGGGCCACTTCTTCAAATTTGTTCCAGATGGATTTAGTCACAGAATGATTGATTATCCACTCAGTTGTGAGCTGTGTGGTTAAGCTCAGAAACCTACAAGCACTGTCTGGAGCTGTGTTTCATGGTAAGTGGCAGAAAAGATAATCCTCCACCTGTCATTTTAGAGTTAGTGACGAATAAAAAAGAATACAGTGGGGCTGCTCATGTCAAGAGGATGTATTAGAAAATGGGTAGCAGAATATGAAAAAAACGTTGGAGCATTATGCTCCTGCCTCCTCCAGGCCTCCTGGTAAAGAGAACCAGATTTAACTGGGAACCCCGCTGAGAGCTGAGTCAGCTCTTCTTGCTTTAGCCTCCCTGGGAGGAAAAAGGGCAGAGGCCAGCCTGCACCTGGTTTTGAGGTCCCAACAACCCATTCAGCAGGCCCATAGATGCTTGGATTAATGATATCAGAGATACTTAGACAACTCTGGAAAATAATCTGCATTATAGCAAGCTGAGGGGCAACACACTATGCTCTGTCAGAACTGGGTTACATACTTTAAAAGTCAACTTTAAAACATTTGATCTATCTTTATCTTTAAAAGAAAATTGATTTCATTTGGATTTTTGTTATTATTGTGAATATAGATGAATTAGACTCTTCTCTTTTCTTTTTCTCTAATTAATTCACAGACTGTTTCTAGACTATTCTGCTGGGAGAAACAGTGCGGCTAGTGGTTCTCCCTTCTTGATATCCATCCCTGTTGACTTTTCTTGTTTTGGTCAAGTATCTTTTCTCTCTTCCTTTCAATGTGACTCAGCTTTACCCCTTATCTCTTTTTTGATAAATAAGACCCACCTTGTCTTTTATCAAGACACTTATTCCTCAGGAACCCAAAAAAGTTGATGTAGAATTTTATTGTTTCTGAATTTTTAAGTTATGTACCTATTGCAACCTTAGGTTATGTTTGTAGCGTATCTCCCAGCAAACTTTCATGATAAAAGAAAATATATTGACCATATTTAAACACAAATGTGATGATTCTTGGTGTAGGCTATAGCCTGTGAGAAGAAAATTGTGACCACATCAGAACTGAGATTTCAATGGGAGAGAAGAACAAATATCTCTGAGTCTCAGAAAAACACACAGCTGCTGGGATGTCTAAAACCAAAGTTGCCATTAAGTAACAACAGTGTATATTGTATTTTTTTTTTTTGTAAACCAAGTACACACTAATTTCTAAAACTAATGTGGATTGTTGTACTTTCTCAGTGAGTTTTATTTCAGGGGTATTGTTTATGTGTACAGTGGAGTGAAAATTTTAAAATCCAAGGAGATGAAATTTTTTAGGAAAGGTTTGGAGGAGTGGATAATATTTGAGAAGTTCTGGTCAATGAAGGAGAAGAGACTGATTTAGGCACAAGGGGCAGACAGAAACAAGCAGGCTCTTCTATTAGACAGCACCACACCCATACACTGCCCTTGGGGTGGCTGTCTGAATGAGAAATACTGTATCTTACACTGACTGACAATGGCCATTCATTTTGCTTTCAATTATTAATTAATTTATGAATGCTGATTTGGGATTCCCCTCTGTACACTGTGAATATGTTTTTATTACATATTAAACATATAGGTTAATAAAGAAGCTGCTTTTCACTGATGGCAGGGCAGATTAAAGTCAGGTGGGAAATCTAAAAAGATA
>NW_026068101.1:2108803-2173350 GCF_014885135.2 Alexandromys fortis
CACTCTCTCTCTCTCTCTCTCTCTCTCTCCTCTGCCAGCTCTGTTCTGGACAGCCCCAACTCAATCTCTCACATGGAGAAGAAACCCATTTCTTCTAAAGGACAGTTGTGTTTTCCTTCTAGTGGATAAAATAGTTTTGACACAATTGTCATATGCCATCTATTGAGATAATTTTTAAAAATTAGATTTCCTTATTTTGTTACAAAGGAAACTCAAACTCAAGACTTGCACTAAGGAAGAGGAAGGCCAATTTCTCACAACTGCTACCGTATTTTTGCAAAAACAAAACAAAAACAACAAAACAAAACAAAACACCACCACCAAAATATCATTTATGTATTTTTTTTCTTGAGATCGCCTTTATTTTCCATTATTCACTATAAGCTATATACCTGGACACTATAAATCTGAGAGACGAAACAATAGTTTGCTAAGGATGATACGTGACTGGAATGATATTGTACTGGATTCACATTTTGTATGTCTGCCTATCTCTGATTATATAGAATACAAGCAGATTTTGCAATAATTTTTCAATGCCATATTCTTCTACTATATGTAGCTAGTTCTTACAATGATAACCAAATTATCCAGGTTTTTCTAATAGAGCATAATCCTGGTAATCTTTTTGAGGAATTAACCACCTGTGATAGGCTGGGTTATTGAAAATGACTACCTTGTTTTGTTTACTCAATTTGTTTTCATATTTTTATTAAAACATCGATGAGAAGGTTTTTCAGTTTACTTAGTATTGAGTTCTAGTTTACAAAGGTTTTCTATTTAACTATTTTTGAATGATCTATTCACCAAATAATCTTTCTCTCTCTCTCTCTCTCTCTCTCTCTCTCTCTCTCTCTCTTTCTTTCTCCTTTTTAAAAGGACTATCATTAGCATCTTAAATTGCACCACAATTAAATTTCCATTTTTTATTTAGCTTCCTTTTATCATTAGCTCTTTTTCTCCATCAACAAATCTGGGGATGGGGGTGAAGGTGGGGACGGGGTAGGGGATTATACAACTAAAACTCAAAACGAAGGTTGATCTTTAGCAGCCTGGCTTCTTCTCTGGATTAGGGCTATTATGTTCCAACAGGTCATGAACTATTTTAACAAAAAGGGCCTACAGTTTTTTACTGTGAAGTTTAATTCATCATGAATGACTGGAATTTTCTTTCTTGTTTGCTGAGCAGATCTTCATTCAGAACTTCCTTCTGACTATGTAATTTACCAAAGGCCTAGGAATGTAAGGATTTGGAGATTTAACACTACACCCAGCTAAAGTATTATTTTCTAGTCCACGTCATGGTTTCTCAAACATTTTCTCTTTGCTAAGAGTCTCTTAGACTAACAAAGCAATGATCCCAATGCATCACAAATGTGTCATGACAAAGCCAGGGGTTGTGCCTTATCAGCTTCATTTCTGTGTGGATGACCCTTCTAGGGAAAATGTTACAGAAATTCTTGGTTGAACAAATTAATGCTGTAGCTGTCCAAGGTGTCCTGTTTTCTGCGAGGCTGTGTTTAGGTTACTCTGACTGAGATCTTAAGAGCAAGACTGAAGTCTTGTCTCCTATAAGTGTAATTTCTTTCTGCAAATAATGCCAAATGCATGTTCTGTGCATGCATGCATACAGGCATGTGCTGGAGTAGGTGTCTGTATGTGTACATACATGTAAGCAAAAATTTCTAGAATATGTTGGCTCCCAGCAAGAAAGGGTACATCCATATCACACAGGTCAGTTTCTTAACGACCATTCAACAACTTCTGGAATATTCCATCATCACGAAGTTCTCAGGAATAAAGATGGTAAGCAGATAAATAAAAAAAGATAGAAACCCATTTTATGCAACAGTATCTCTTTAGGTCTCAAATTATGAACAATGGTGACATCCAATTACATCAATAGAAGTTCTTCCTGAGTCCAGGTTGTGAAGGACTTGGTAGCTAAAGAGGACACTGAATAGGATTACAGGAGATATTTCTCATTTTGAATTATGTTTCATGGCTTTCCTCCTGGGAGCAGAGTTAGATCATTGACAGCCCACACAGCTGCAGAGAGTGAAAACTTACTTCACCTCTGAGCCTTTTTAGACTTAACCATATAAAGCACAAAGGCATATGCAAGTTCTGTCATGGTTCTTGTGTAAGCTGGGCACGTGGGATACTAGTGACACTGAGGCAGCCCATAGCTCTCTCCTTTCTTCGTTTCTCCTTTGCCAGCTGTGTAAGTGTAAGCCAGGTCTCAGCTCTTCTGGAGGTCCTGAGACCCTGGCATTTTTTTTTTCGTGCCTCCCTGCAATTTTCTACTCCATATTGAGATCAGACGTGATCTTTCTTAACTCATCCCTTGGCTGAGTGGCTTTTCTGGATTCTAAAAGCAGAGGCCAGCCTCTGGGCCATAGGTAGGTCAAAGGACATATGCCACAGAGGCAAGCTGCTGTCCTTCTTCCTCCTTTCTTTTATTGCGCCATCCTTCTTCAAGAGTTTTGAGCTTCTTTGGGCTACCAGAGAAATCGTATGAATATCTATGAGCCTTGCAGATAGACTACAAAATCTCACATATGTGAAATCTGAAAATTCCAAACTTAGAAAAAGAAGAATATGGTGACCAGATGCTGAGTAGTGAAAGCGAGGGGCGAGGAAACGCTGGTAAAAAGGGGCAGTTCAGTTAGTCTGGAAGAATGAGTTTTTGAGGTCTCTTCCACAAGTTGAAGGTATGGCTCATAATTTATTGTGTACTTCTAAATGTATAGGAAGTAGGTTTTAACTATCCATACCATAAAGTGTGTGTGAAGTAATGGATACTTACTTAGCTTGATTTGATCATTCCATAATAAGCACACCCATCAAAAATAACACCATGCCCTCAAAACATATAGATTTATTACCTGCCAATTAAAATATAAAAACTCAGGAGCAGGAGGGATAACTCAGCAGGTAGGAATATTTGCTACTCTTCCAGAAGAGCTGCTGTCAGTTCCCAGACAACATCGTGGCTCACAACCATCTCTAACTCCAGTTTCAGGGGATTCAATGCCCTCTTCTGGCCTCTGAGGATACTAGGTGTGCACAGCATACGATACACAGACATACATGTAGGCAAACCATCACACACATAGAAATGAATAAAATAAATATATGAAAGCACATCTGGGGGATGGATATATGTCAGTTGTAGCAAACTTGTCTATCACATGGTAGACCCTGGGCTTCATCATTAGCCCTATACATTTTTTAAAAATTAAAATAATAAAGGGTTAGAGAGATGATTCGGTGAATAAAGTCTCTGGCCTCCAAGCCTGACAACCTGAGTTCCATCCCCAAGACACATGTGGGAGAAGAGAACGGATTCCTGACAGCTGTCTTTGACCTTCCTGCAGGTGCCACGGCACACTGGCACCCACACATTATTTAAGTAAATGCAATAAAATATTGGGTAAAATTCCCATCCTTGTGATTATTTTATTCATATATCATGAATATTAAAATTTTACCAACCCAAGTTTTTATTAGCTTGAGGAAGGGTATATCTGATACAGACTTGAGGTCACTACAGAAAAGGTTTGTTGGAAAATAGCTTCAATAGTTCCAATTTTCCTTTTCCTAGGAATAAGAACATCCTGTTTAGTTACTAGTGTTTATTAAAACACAGCAATTCAGAATTGCAAAGAAGAGGTTTTATGAATCCACCCCCCCCCCCCTCCAGTGGATAAGCTTAAATGGAACAGATTCTCCAAGATGCCTTACATTAAAGGATGGAAAATTCTTTTTAAATAACTCCATTGGGGCCTATAGTACTTCTGGTTGGGACATAAGCCTTACACAGTAATGGTCAATGGGTTCATCTTCAAGGATAGCTGAGGTCTTAGAGCCTGTGATTAAAAACTGGTCATTTACATAAACAAAGCATTTTAGTGCTCTTCGGATATTAAATGAAATGACCCGGGAAGGTGTTTATCAGAGTTTGGTTAGGTTACGAGCACTTTGCTGGGAAAGCTACTGGAGCCAGCTCATCATAGGCTCTTTCGGAGCTGGTTTGTCCCTCGTTAGATCGTTGCCATTCCTATCGCTATCAGAAGCAACCTCCCGAGGTACATTTGTACATTGTTGCTATTCCTATCAGAAGCAGCCTCCGGAGCCCCTTCTGAGACAAAAGGGACCCAGACACAATGCTCCTCACTATTCTGCTTGGCTATAGGATGGTCATTTTTTTCTGAGGCTTGGATATTAATTTCTACGTTTTTCCAACTCTACTCCAATATTCTTCTCTCTTAAATGCTCCATTCCAAGGAGGAGCTTTTATCTTTGGCCTTGCTTTTTGGGGTATACTTTTGTGTTTGGTCTGAGTATGTGTTTTAGCAAATTGTGAGATTTTCTGTGTCACAAACTAGTTTTGTTTTGACTTTTAACAGTTAATCAGGTACTTGAGATGTTCTATGTATTACTTGGCTAAACTGTTGTCTGTTTTAATGTCATTTGCAAAATCGTGGATCAGTTATGCTGAGTTCTCTAAGTATTAGACTGTGATAGTTCTTTTTTCTTTTGATTGTATCAAAATGCCTTTCTTCTACTTTGACTTTATCAAATGACAATAGAAAGTGGTTCTCAGATTTGACTGCATTTGTCAAATACTAGTTGAATAGTTTTGTGTTGTAATCGGGCAATCTCATTGAAATACTGACTACTTAGCCTGGACTAGCATAAATGCTCAACTATTTGAAGAGTAGGTAAAATTTTAAAATTGAAGTGAAATCTCTCTCTCTCTCTCTCTTTTTCTCTGCTTTCCACCCAATTATGCAACATTGACCCACTGTCTTTCTGTCCTTTTAATCTCCATTCAGACTAACTAAGAATTCCATGCTGTTGCAAATGTCTTGGCACTTACCCTTGCTTTCATGTATTTCATCACTGTGCTTACACTGAATGCTTACCTATCCATTAGAGCCAAACTACAAACCTGCAGGTGTTTTAACTTCTTGTAACAACAGTGTTTTCTGCTGCCAATGTTTCCAGTTTTCCTGATCAGTTTTGGGTTTGAGTGTGCAATTTGCAGTTACCTCCTGGAAAAGGCAGTGTGCTAATGAATTTCAGATGTGGTGTGAATAGCTTATTTGTACATTCGTGCAAAATCAAACACATTTGGTACAAATTTTGTTTACTCCTTGGCTTCAAAGAATAAAATCATGCCAGTAGCCAACAAGTGAAAAGACAATCCTTACAAAAGGAAACATTGGTTTCAGAGAATACAGCTTGGGGTTTTCTGCTGGACAAAGAGATAATTGGCCTGTTCCCGTGCACATTTTTTTTTTCCCTGAGACAGGGTTTCTCTGTAGCTTTGGAGTCTGTCCTGGAACTAGCTCTTGTAGACCAGGCTGACCTCAAACTCACAGATTCACCTGCCTCTGCCTCCTGAGTGCTGGGATTAAAGGCAAGCGCCACCACCACCACCCAGCCCCTTTACACATTCTTGAAGTTACCCAGGTTTGCAATTCTATTCTAACCTGCTGCTTTGCCCATATGTGGGGAGAGGGAAATTCTTTCCATGGATTAAGAGTTAACTTGTCCTAACAAGAATCTCCTCCTGTGATGGGAAACACATCTTTGATCAAATTTATATCGAAAAGAAGACACAATGAACTTTTCAAATGCCGGCTATCTCAGCGTGTGAGCGGAGTGGGACAGTCATCAGCACAACCGGTACTGGGAAGATTCCCTATTGCTTCGGTAGCTGAAAGATGCTCTCTGCAGCTAAAGCCTAGGTCAACTTCATCCCTCTGTGGCTCAGTGTGCCCTGAGCCTTCAAACCACACTGCCTCATACCACAGTCTGTGTTATGAGTTTACGGGGATCTGTAGAAAAGTCACAGATGTCGCTGAGAGTCACTCATCATAACCAACCAGAACACAACTATAGTTTCACTCTGGCAATGTGACTTCACCTCCTCAGTCTTTACAGAGAGGTGCGGGGCTCCCCTCTTTACTCCCTCTCTTTGAGATTCGCATTATCACGTCCCTGGTTTAGGGATACAATTCTAGCAGGGACTTATGGTCCTGCGACCGCATGCTGGTGATTGCAGCAGGAAGAGAAGGAAAAAAAGATAGCACCCTACCCTACCACAGCATGCATGTTTTTTGCTTTCTCTTTACTGCTAACTGTATCCCATGGGGTTTCTGATACTGACTTCTGATTTATATAGCTCACGTAGCTTCCTGAAAGCTAGGATTAAGCTACAGCATTCGTTCGCAGATTTAAGCAGGTATCAGAAACACAGGATTACTACCGTGTGCATTTGGGGCCTACTACCAGAATTTTCTGGTTCTGTAGGTGTGGGACCCAGAAATCCACATTTCTAGAAAATGACCAAATGTGCTTGCTGCTTCTGGTCTAGGGATCATACTTTTGAAGCAGTAGAGTCAGGATTGCAATAGCACAGTTTTCTCAGGAGAATGATCATATTGATCTCTTCTAGTCTTTACCGCAATTGTTATGTTTATGAAGGGTTTTTTTTTTTTTTTTTTTGTTAATTTGAGACAGAGTTTCTCTATGTAGCCCTTGCTTTCTTGGAACTCACTCTATAGACGAGGTTGTCCTCCAACTCAGAGCAGCTCTGGAATAAAGATATATGCCACCACTGCCTGGCCATTATAACGAAATTTTTAAGGCTATTTCTCTACATGAATCAAATAACACATATATTCTTCACAAATGCATATTAAAATGACCTTAAATTGACTAGAAATTCAATAATCACAGTATTTTGAAGAGAAAATAATAAAATATATTTTATGTTTAGGAGGAAAACAATCATGTTTATTTCAATGTATCTATTTAAAAGTCAAATTTCTGCTATACATTTCTGTCAGATACTCAAAACTAATTAACAATGAAAAACCATAATCAGGTTTAAATGCCCATTTTTTCTTTCTACTTGAGCTATTTTTTTAGGTTTATATCATAATTTACACAATTATAGTCTCCCCTTTTCAAAATATGTTTTCTTATATCAAAGCTCTTCACTGGGCTGCGTTATTATACGCGGCAATACCCAGGCATTTCCTCACAAAACTACTCCAAGCATCCAAAGACCCTTGCGGCATCAGTCAGATCAACAAAGGGCAGCATTTGAGAGTTGCCTGTTAAAAACAATGTGAGGTCCGCTGAGCCATCTGTTTAGGCTATAATCTAGAAATGTTCTTTTGGTTATGAGATCACATCCATTTAAAAGGAAAGAAATAACAGGAATATTTCCCTAGCCTCTAAGAAGCGGAATGTGTTAGCTCGAGGATTTTAGAGAAGTACATGCATAATTATTTCTTCCTTTTTCAAAACAGTATTTTTGCTATAAATACACAGAGGGTGGCGGCTTCGTCTGTAAGCCTAAGAAGGTGACATGCCGGAGTATGCGCATGCGCATGAGGGCACGTGCCTGGGCTTTCATATGCACGACATGGCCTGCATGTTGAAGTCAGAGGACAACTTTTTGGAGTCAATTTTTTTTTTCAGTGTTATGGACCCAGAGATCAAACTCAGATTGTTAGAGTTGGGGACAAGTGCCTTTAGCCACTGAACCATCTTGAGTTCATTCCTGATGGCCTAGTTAGTTTCTCTCATTAATTAGTCATTGTCCCTGTGAAAGATGACCAAGTTAATAGCTTTTTGTTTTCTTACAAGCAAGGCAAAATATCCCAGTTTTTTGTAAGTTCAATTAAACACACACACATTCCTTTAAATACAATTCATATTTTCTCGTTCTGCCAGTTTCAAAATGATTTTCCCCTACAAAGCTGTACTCAGAAAATTTTCTATGGCAAAAAAATTCTTTCTTGACTTCAACTAGTGCCTCTTAATTCCATTCCTTTGAGGATGACCACATAGGAGCAACAATGTGGAAAACAAGAGGTCAGCCATCTACGGCTTCTAATGCATCTCCTACCCATCCAACTTGCTTTTCCAGACAAGTTTCTGTTGTCTCTGAGGTGGATGATATCACATGGATTTCAGATACTTAACACGGAAATGACCATGTTATTGTGTATCTGTAAGGGTAATGCCAGCCACTTACAACTCTCAGTATGTCTGGCTCCCCTGTTGAACTCTCCTTTGTCAAGAATTACTTAAAATGCCATGACTTGATCTTTGGATGTTGTATCATATTTCAAGCCTTCCGCTTCTGCACAAAACTGAAAACTCTGGAAAAGCATGTGGAAAGGACTAAGACTTTCATGTTTTTATTAAACTGCTAATACATAGATAATCAGTTATATATTTATTAAAAAATCTAATCGTGGGTCCACTAGACATGTGATTGGCATGGAGCGTTTGAAAGCACTGTTTAAGATGGAAAAACAATAGAGACCACAGCACTTGCATAAGAAGTTCTTAGTTTTGGACTATGTGATGATGTATATCTGTTAAAAAATATATGTGGAAAAAAAGAAATAGTTTTTGTACAACTAAGATTCATTGTAGCTTTCATTTATCCTAATCCAGACAGTCATAGGAAATGTGTTTGGCTTACTCGACACACTTATGCAGCATTTAAAAGGGAGCAGAGAGGTTTATTAAAACAGAGAGCTCCTCAAGTGGCTTGGTGACATCAGGGCTCTAGGTCCTTGGAGCACACTGTTGCTGTAAGCAGAGGCCCTCACACTTTCACACTGTTATGAAACGCTATTTTATGCTGCTGGCCTGGAATGAGAACGTCACACATCTGCAGGCAATTAGAAGGAGCTGGGCTGCATATTTCATTAGCTCAATAATAAACGGGCACAAGTGTGACTGGACTTATATTAGTCAGATCCCTAGACAAATTATTCTGTTGTTATCATATTATAACTCTTTTTTTATCAACAATTAAGTAAATCCACATTTATGAGCACTTTGCAAAATTGGGAAGTGGGAAGAAATCCAATTTAAGCCTTAGGTCATTAAAGAACCTTTAACATTGCTTTTGTGCATAAGCCCAGTACAGAACCCCAAGCCCAAATTTTAGAAATTGCCGAATTATTTAAAACAGTTTAGACTAAATACTCTGGTGTGTATATAATAGATAGCTATGTATTTATATTTTCTATAAGCAAAGTGCCCAATAATTTTATTTGTAATTAAAAATTACCCAGAGAACTGAAAATTATTGTATTTTAATATGCAAAAATCCTTGTAAGGTAGTCTAAATATATCTTATATCTTATAAATGTAAGATAAAATTTCATCCAGTAACCTGAAAAATAGTTAAATGAATACAACTTTCCAGTTAGACCAAGAGCACATAACATGTCTGTGACAATACTGTGAAACTGGACCCTAGATATGTGGCTAATAGCTTTATAAAGATACTTTTCTCTTTTCTATTAATTAAATATGTCTTTTCCTATGAGTTTTTTTGAGATGCTTTAAATTGAAATAAGATTATATCACTTCCCTCTTCTCTTTCCATCCTCCAGCTCCTCCCAGATATGTTCCCTTAACCCCTCCCAAGCCCTACTCTCACTCCCAAGAGGATAACCTATTTTCTTTGGTTATTATTGTCACATATATATGCACAATATATAAATACAGCCTGCTGAGTCCATTTTGTTGGTGGTGTGTATATGATTTGGGGGTTACCCACTCTCAGTTGGTTAATGAAAAGAAGGCTCATCCCTGATAGTCAGGAAGTGAAAACAACCTAAATGTTCTTCAATAGATGGATAGATGATAAAAATGTGATGCTTAAACAGACTGGAATACTATTTACCTACAAAGAAAAATGAAACCACAAAGTTTTTAGGTAAGAGGATAGACCTAGAAAAGACTATACTGAGTAAGGACACCAGACCAGAAATCCCCTGAAGCATGTTCTCTCTCATCTGTGGTTCCTAGTCCCAATCCCCATAGAGGAGGACAGGACCTAGAGTAGCCACAGTGACCACAGGTGGTGGGAGTGTGGGGTAGAAGGGTGCTGGGCTTGGAAGCACATAGCAGGATACAGGTGATATGAAGAGGGGAACCCCAACTGGGGAGGAGGGAGGTCAGTACAGAAGAAGGAGGAATGAAGGACAAAGAACACCAAGGTCGCTTGATAAACTTCAATGAATCATTTTATATTTACATAAAATTATTCAGAATGCATATAAGTGTGTGTGTCTCTGAGTTTCTCTTTGTGTGTGTCTGTGTGTTTTTCTCTTAATGTGTGTCTGAGTGTGTATGTGTCTGTAGTGCTTGAGTGTGGGTGTGTGCCTGCATCTGTATGTCTGTGTGTCTCTCTGTGTATGTCTGTATGTCTGTCTCTGTGTATGCCTATATGTGTGTGTGTCTGTGTGTGTATGTGTGTCTGTGTGTGTCTGTATGTGTGTCTCTGTGTGTCTGTGTGTGTGCCTATATGTGTGTGTGTGTCTATGTGTGTCTGTGTGTGTCTGTGTGTGTGTCTCTGTGTGTCTGTGTGTGTGCCTATATGTGTGTGTATGTGTGTCTGTGTTAAAGGAAGTTAAACCACTCTGACTGCAGTGCTCTCCATAAGAATCACAGACTAACAAAAAACTTGGTAACTGGGTATAAGAAACCTTTTGAATGGTTGGTCATGGTAGTCCAAGTGATTCCTAAAAGATATAGATTATTAATGTAGCCATTGGTTGCCTCTCAGGGGTTGAAGTCTGCTTCCATTGATGAAAATACCACATGCTGAGGGCACATGACCCAGATGACTCAAGCTGATCTGACCTGAAAACCTCTTTCCTGTGGTCTCGCTTCCATGGTCCAGAAAATACTATGCAATCTTCCAAGGGAGGGAAGCGATTAAACAGTTCTACCCAGATGCAGCACCTAGGAACCATGGCAACGATCAGAAAGATACCCATAAAGATGCAATATGTGATGCTGACATGTTGGTGGTAACCAGCATCTCTCTAACGGGACTTAAAGCCCATGCAACAGGTGGAAAGTCATGCCAATCCTATAAGCCTGGCCAGCTTTCCTGGGCCAAGTGACCTTATGGGTGTTAGGAAAGAATCAACTACATCACTTGGTTAGTCCAACACAATTCCTTACTACACTCTAAATCTTATCCTTACACAGATAAGTGTAGTTACCATCCTTCACCTTAGAGCAAATGGGGACTATCAGAGAAAAACCCAACTGGACACAATGCAGAGGTCAACATACTGTGGTAAGCCTAGCACCTACAGACACATCTGCATCACAGTTCCCGGAGCTGTGGGGAGAGCGGCAGTGAAAAGATTGTTAAAGCCAGAACACCAGGGCATCTGCTGTCAAACAGCGTCTCCTAGAAATGGCTGAACAAGCAAGACTGGAACAACGGCAATATCAATGAGCATGCTAACAAGGATGGGGAAAGTTTCAAGGGGTCCCACCCCAGGACATAGAAGCACAGGTAACTACTCTAAATATTTTAAAGGGAAATTACATAGGATCTCATTTTCACTGTTCACAAGTGTGTTTCTACTATACCTGATGTATGTCTTGGAATTGTTGTAATCTAAAATTTCTTCATTCAGTTTTAGATATTGTTCCTCAGTTCAGCCAGAAGTATCAATGATGAACCATAAGCTACTTTGATAAACAGCCCACTCTTCATCGGTTTTTTTCCCCAGGTATCATTAAAGTATACAATACCCAAAGGGCTAAAAGTAACTCAGAATGAATGTAAAAATCTAAACAACTTCACCAAAGATATTTTATTTCAGATAAAATACCACCAAAACTTTCAAGTTAATGTATCAGCTAAAAGATGGAATATCTGAAACAAACTGAAGGCATTTTTCCACCAGTATTCATCCGAATACATATATTCTCATATAACCTCATCAGTTTATCTCATTGTCATAATCCTAAATTAGATACCAAAATACCAAGCAGATGCTGAAGCATTCATCATCAATACTGGAATTCTGACTCATGACAGTAACACAAAACAGATGCTCCTCTGAGGTCCCCTGAAAGGTGACACCGTCACTGCATGAGTTTGCTCTTGATGTGGGGTGACTTAAAATTTGCCCACAAAATATCAAATAATAAAAACCAGAACAGGGTGGATTCCTCACTTAACTTAGAAGCCATTGAAAAGCTCCTGTTTCTATTTTGAAGACAGAACAAACCACTAGGAAAGAGACCATGTCCCTGATGCTTGATGGTACTACGTCTTGAGAGATTCATGACCTCATTCATGACCAGGCAGAAGGGCAGGGCTCCTAAGCCCCATCCCTTGTCAAGTGTGGATGGTGATGACAGGCCTGCCCATCCTAGGGGATCTACCTACTCAGCCCCTAGCAATGTGAAATGAGTCTGGGATCTTGTAGAATCCGTTCTCAATAAAAGAATCATCACATGAGCAGTTCTGGGAGAATTTGCCAAGAAGGAAAAGGCAAACAATCTTTTAGCACAGTCCAGTTAGTTAACATCGTACACATCTTCAAAGCCTAAGATTCTTATCGCTCTGCTAGCATGACCCCTCAGCTGTTTCTACAATATGCAGTGATGTGTACTCTGTGGAAATAAACTGAGAAGCCCAGACATATGGTGCCGTGGTGCATGCAACAGAAATAAAATGCGTTGAAATGAGACCTTTAAAAGAAACAGCCTCATGAATGCAGAGCTGCCCTCCAAGGTGGAGATTTCCTCTCATTGGGGAAAATAAATTAATGGTAACTCCAACGGCAAAAACAAAACAAAACAAAAAAGTTAAGAAACCAAAGGGGGCATTTATGGAGTAGGTCAACAGCGCAGTTTCAAATTCCAAACAAACAACCGGACCCCTCGCCCAACAGCCATGACTCTGGCACCTCCCTGCAAACCAGCTCTGTACCTAACACCTGTGACCTCCACTTCTCAAACTTGGCTGCATACTGGAACCACACTGGGAGCTTTAAAGAAATATTGATGCCTGGAATTCATCCTGAGGGAGTGTTGTTTAATTGTGCTAAGGCGTGGCTTGGCCACTGAGAAGCGTTAAAAGGCTCCTAAGTGACTATAAATAGAGCAGTGAGTTGGGAACCACTGGTGAAGTTTCGAAGGCACAGCTTCCTCATCTGTAAAATAATAATAATGACTTCACGAGCAAGTACCTTTTAAGAATATTGCAATGATGGTATATGCTCCTGTGGATAAGGCACTTATCATCCTTTCCTGTGTGGGAAGCCCTTGATCAACGTGAGCTATGACATCCTCACCGGGAGGTGCCCTTGGGCAAGAACTTACTTGTCAGTACACGTCACGCTCACCTTGACACACGTTCTGCTCACTCTGCTCGTAGCCTGCTGCACACTGGATCCGGTGGGAAGGGTTGGTAGCCATACGCTGAGGGTCAGCTGGGTTCCTCCGGATGACAAAATTATTTCGGCCGGTCTGTACTTCAGGGCCAGCAACGGCAGTGGCACTGGCTATCACACCACCTCCAGGCATCACACCGCTGGTTGCCACGCTACTGGCAGTTATGCTTCCGGTAGCGGCCCCCGATGGTACTTCCGCAGCTGGTGTTTCTTGCTGAGGTTGTTCGTTATTGACGATAATTTGGGCTGTCTTAGGAAGGCAGAGGTATCCTCCATAGTGGTTGACACATTTCATGCCACCTTTGCAAGCGTCTGGGACAATGTCACATTCATCAATATCTGTAGTCAGTGATAAAATAAGTCAGCAAGCTTCTCAGTGGATAGAGTGTGGGTTAGCATGCAAGGGCTAGGAAGGGAAATGCGAGAGACGGAGACAGGGAGCTGTCCCCGGTGGACAGCGAGGCTTTGAAGCAAGCTTACCTTTGCACTGCTGTCTTACGGGGTCCCACTCATATCCATCGGTGCATTGCTGTAAAGAAAATATCAGACATGGAGCCAGGAAACAATGAATGGCTTCCCTAAGAAGCTACTGTGAAAGGGCTATCTGAGGCTTGGAACCCTAGAGAAACGAGATGGGCAGTTAGTTCCACATTCTCCTAAGACACATATGGCTAACGGGCAGCTTAGGGGTCCCTTCTTTTCCTTCAGTTGGCCTGTTTCCATGGTGTGTTTGGGACAGTTGTCCATCAACATCTTCTTAGAATCCCTTTCTCTCTTTCAAGACTGCTCACCCCAAATATTTCTGACTGATATTTTTTGTCGCTTCCTCCCACTTTGCATTATAAACTTCACAAACAACAACAACAAAACCAAGATTGAAAAAAAGGTCAACTGGGCTCCCTGTTTTTTCCCATCCTGAATTCTTGCATCTCTCTAACTCTTCCTGAGGAGCTGTGTGGTGGAACCCAGCCCACTGCTGCTCAGGTCCTGTGCACACGTAGCTGTTCCTCTCCTCAGGCTAGTGGAGCCTAGTTCAAGCTGTTGGGCTTCTCAGGCACGCCCCATGTGGTTGATTCAAGTCAAGTAAATGCGACCCCCATCATCTAGGTCACACATTCTTTCCCCAACCGCAACACTCCTTCCTCTCTGACCTCCTTGTGGTAACAGAGACATCCTGACAGCCACTGTGTACTATGGACTACTCATCAACGACCTGGCCTGCAGCCCTTCTCCTTCCTCTGAAACACATCTGAAGGGACCCCTTCGTTCTGCCACGTGGGCCTGAGCTCTCCTGAGAGCCCCGACTGGCTGTCTGTGGCAGGATCCTTGGATCTCAGAGCTTCCCTCATGCCTTGTATTTGTCTGTTAATGTCTCTCCCATTAATTACCTCAGCATCTCTCCTCCAATTCCAGATAGTAAAACATTCGCGACAGTGCTGTGACTAGAAGGGGGTACCACTGAAGAGGATCATCCTTTGGGGGGGTTCTACCCTTGCTGCTGCTTTCTCCATCCCTACACTGTCCTCTGGTCTCCATTGGGGAGATTTTTGGGTTCACCAGGAGTTCTGACTGTCTGCTGACTTGGTTCTGGGTCAGGTGCTCCCCTGAACTTGAACTGGACTCCATAGCCCTAAAGCAACAGACTCTTCTTACTCTTTCTGACAACTTCCTTCCCCAGAAGGAAGATGGATGCTGGAAACCTCTTAACAGATTTTCTATTTTATGTCAGAACTCTTCCAGACTGTACGTGCACTGGTCTGCTCCCAGAGTCCTTTTCGACCGTAGGAAGGGCTTTCTTCTCTGCCACCCACATAGTGCTTACACCATCATGCTACTAAAATTCCACTCCACGAAGTCTCTTTTTCTGACTGGCCGGAAACTGCAGCGTTTCTCTGCGGGAGATAACAAATCTTCCTCTATTCTAGACAGACACCCTGCTCTAATCACATGAGAATAGCGCTTATTTTTCCTAAATTGGTGTCTGCAGATTTTCTTCCTTTGACCCCAGCTCCTCGGATCTCAAAGTGGCTCACTGCTGCTCCCTCCTCCCCTGTGAGAGCTTCTCTGTGAATTCTTCCTGTTTCTCTGCTTCAGGCCCTTTCTTTCTGGTCTCCGTGTGAACATTCTTTTCAGGGCCTTCCCTTTCCCTGTGGGCTGCCCTCCAGGATTTCCCTCCAGGGCTGTTCCGGAACCTGGCAGTACATGGTGCTGCTGGTTCCTACGCAATTTCATTCTGTATCCAACCAGCAGGCTGCTAAACTTTGTCTGTAGTCTCCAGATTCTCTTCAGTCACACCTTCTCCCTTCCCCTTCTCTCTAGGAACTACACACCGGAGACTTGAAGGTCTGCGTCCTTCCCCCACCCCTTGGATCCCTGTATCTCTCAGTTGCTGAAACTGCCCAAACTGGCTCCAGGCCAAGGAGCCTCCTGCGTCTCTGTCTGCTCAGATGCAGAACTTTACTGGATGCTCTGCCCTTCTCAGGGTTGAATGTAATCATGTTACTTAAGTGTGTGTCATTTGTTTATGGGCTGCATGTTTATGTTTCTTGGCTTGGGCTCATGAGCCACGTGTATGCCGCTTATATTTAGATGCCATTCTGTATTCCAAGAAAAAAAAAAACTAAATAGAACCTGTAGTTACTGTAAATGAGTGCTGTGTACCTGATTTTAAGATATGGGTATACACACAGGTGGGTATGTATATACATTTGCAAACATTTTAAGACACAGAGGTTTTTGCTCAGACACACGGGGACATTCACAAACAATGGCCTGTGCTTGCTTACATCATAAATGTTAACTTCTCTTTCACAGTGACTTTAGGTGGTCTCCCTGCTGTCTATACTTATGTCTGCTAGATATTTGGATACAACGTGCATGTTTTCTGTGTTTCAAATATGACTTATTCAGCTTTCATTTAAAAGACTGTTGTTTGCAAGATTTTATTAAAAATTAGGTGTAAAAGTCATCAAATTAAAAAGAGATATAAAGGTTATGTATACAAAATGTATAAATCCATTTTAATCTTTGCTCATAACAAAGGTTAGAAAGGATTATTGTCTTTAGACAAAAGAGATTTTTATATGGGAAATTTATGAAAGATGGTTATAATGTAGTTGAAACATAATTCATTATAAGTGCTATGGCCAAAACTTTAAGTATCGAGATAAAAATCAATGTTCTAGTTCTCTATCTTGTTACAATAAGTTTTCCTGAAGCATATGCTTTAATTCTACTGTTTTCATGTGTGTGTGGTATGCATATATGTGTGTAAGTTTGCTCATGTGTAGGTGTATGTGTGCATGCATACATGCTTGTGGGAGCCAGAGGCTGAGGCCATGAATGATCTCAGTTATTTGTTTACCTTATTCAATGAGGCAGAGTCTCTCTATAATACCCAGAGCTCCCTGATATGGGCAGTCTCACCACCATCTCTAGTCTACCTTATGACTGATGCAGACTCTCTCAATCACAGCCAGAACTCCCTGATATGGGTAGTCTCACCACCATCTCTAGTCTACCTTATGACTGATGCAGACTCTCTCAATCACAGCCAGAGCTCCCTGATATGGGTAGTTCCACTAACCCACCTGCTCTGGGGAACTTATGGGTATTTCTTTCCAGTGCTGGTATTATAGACAGGCTGTCACATTTGCCCAGCACTTATGTGGTTCTGGGGATCCAAATGATTGTCTTCACACTTGCATGGCAGATGACTGAACCATCTCCCCAGCCTCTAGCTTCCTGAAGTATTAATTTTTCTCTTAATAATATTTACAAAGGCTAGATTTGGGGTTTATTTAATTCATTTATTTATGCATCTGTGTGTAGGCTCATGTGTGCCATGGTTCATGTATGGAAGTCAGAGGACAATTTTTGGGGCTCAGTTCTCCCTTTCTACTAAATGCAACCTGGGATTGAATGCAGTTTGTCAGGCATGGCAGCAAGCGCCTTTACCTGCCAAAAATCTCACTGTCCAAGAATTTTATTATAGTAAGTGAGATATTTAAAGTCTGTGATTTGATTTCTTCAAATGCTAAACATGTTTTCCTATTGTATGAAGCCTTCACTTGCTGGTACTGTCTTAACACTAGAAAAGCTCCTGTTGTGAAAGAGTCTTACTACTGAGATATTTCTGCTAAGTTACATACTAATTATCAAACTTATTCTGGTAGACAAATAATTAAATCTACTTATTAATTTGACCCCTTATACGAATTTTTATTGTAACTATGATCCTCAGTCCTCCAGAGGGCTAATTCAATAAACAGCTATCATCAGCAGATTGTGAGTTTTGCCTGTGGATAGTGAAGCTGATGAGAAGAGTTCACTAAGCAAAAGAAGACCCCTCCAGTCTAGAGGGAGAGCCTTGTGCTTCCTTATTTCTTCATTTCTGCTATCTGTAAAAGACACTTGAAATTTATCTTGGTACATTCCTAATACTAAGGTAAATATTATATTGTATCCTTAATTAAATCATGCTTTTGATGTAGCTGGTTTACTTACTCAGACCCCTTACCCTACTTGGACTAACTTTACATCTTTAAACATCTCAAATGTTTCACTGTCTTTGAAAAGGATAAAAGAAATCTAATTTTAAGTTGACCAAAATTTATTTTCAATCTTCTGAAAGAAACTCTATTTGTGGGGTATCTATAATTTAATCCAAACTCTTAAACCAAATCCCAACCTTTTCTAATTTAAAAAAACAGTAACTGAGTCCAACCACTTAGATTTCTCCTCTTCTGCCTTTTATTCAAATTGCTACAGTTGGGAATAACTAAGGATTTGAAATGACCTTTTCCAGACTACACTAGAGCAACTATTTTCTTCATTTACTTTATCTTTACTTCAAGATGTTCTATACAGGTGATGGTGGTGCATGCCTTGAATCCCAATACCTGGGAGGCAGAGGCAGGTGGATGTCTGTGAGTTCAGGGCCTGCAGGGTCTACAGAGCTATATCCAAGACAGCAAGAGCTACACAGAGAAACCCTTTCTTGACAAAAACAAACCAAAATAAAACAGAAAAATAGGTAACAGAGAAACTTGTGGCCCTATCTCCAGGGTCACCTCTCTGTTCATTGCTCTGGGAAGGGCAGCCAAACGACATCAGCTTCCTCTTAGTGAGTCTGGGGATTTACTATACCCATCTCTATTTAAAAAAAAAAACAAACCAGCACTCAGGAGGTATATGAGTTCAAAGCCAGCCTGGCCTATAGCAAGAGTTCCAGGACAGGCTCCAAAGCTACAGAGAAACACTGTCTCGAAAAACCAAAAGAGAAAAAAAGATAAAGATGTACTATGTTTTTGATTATTTTAATATGGGACATAGTACTTCTCTCGCACCAGCTATTAAGAATAGGACAAAAATCAAACCAGGTTATGATGACTAATTAAGATGATTCAGAAATTTCTTCTATCACAGCTTTAGTAACAACTTCTCTCTCCCAAGACCCAGCTTTCTGACTATTCTAGGAATGACCTTCCTGGCAATGGAACACATGGAACAATATTTCTCATGTTCCTTCAAAAGCTGTTCGACAAGTGATAGCGGTGTTGTTGGCACTTCAGCAATGAGTGTGGACAGGTCCAAAGGCTATCTTACCTCTAACTCTGGGATAGCCCCCATCACACTCGGCAGGAGACAACCAGATTGAACATGGTGTCCAGTATCTTAATCCCCTCCATAGAAAGTTATTCCTCATTTCTTTTTACATAAATAAAAAGTTAGGAACATTAGAACCTGGACCAACTGATGCCCATGTGGTTTTTTTTTTTTTTTTTTTTTTTTTTTTTTTTTTTACACTCATAGTTCATTCTGTATACATTCCCCTAGGCTTACAGACTCCAAGCAATCAGGGGTTACTAGGGACACACCCTTTATGATGGATGCCCGTTAGCTAAATGCCAAGCCCCATCCTCAAGATTCTCCCCTCAACATCTTATTCCTTCAGCAAAAATGCAAGACATTCCCCCCTCCCCTGCTGCCCATGAAGCAGAGCCAGCCTGACACACATGTGTACTGTGGAGTACTCATCAACCACATGCATGGTAGCCCCTCTTTCTAAAGCCTGTATGTGCAGAAGGGACCTTGCCCACGCTGCCACATGAGAGACTGCAGTGTGCTGCTTATCTGTGTATAGCATTAGGGTCTGAAATCCTCTCGGAATAGAGCCTCAGTCATGCTGCAAGCCCCCTACGTATCTCCTCCACACTCTGAACCCCAAACTTGCCACCGAGTATGTAGCTTCCCTGACATCCTGACTTTGAGTTCACCCCCAGGTCTGGCCCTAGCTCTAGGTTTTCACTGAACAACCACCAAGCAGCTGCTCACACCAGGTTTTGTCCCAGGTTTGGGAATTCAAGATGGTGAAGACCTTGTCATTTTCCTCTGACAGCTCATGGGCCAGAAGAGCAGGTGGGTAGGGAATGAGTTATACCGATATGCCAGGGGTGCTTTTGTGTGGAAGGAGACAGGAGGAAAGTTCTTGCAGAGAAAGTGAGAGTGAACAAGGATTTAGTGAAGGACAAATTTTCCCTAGGGAGCTGTGGAAATTCTAGGAATGGGGATCATTATGAACATAGTCATGAAATTATTGAGGAGGCAAAAAGTTTGGACTTGAGGTAAGCAAGGCCGGCTGGGCTGAACCAGGAAGTCTTCCTTCTCCTTGAGAGTGAGGACCTAGATTCTACCCTGAAGGTAGGATTCCCAGGTTTTACTAGGCCTCCAAATCACTTGGTGTGCTAGTTGAAGGAGACTCTTCGGCTCTCAAGGATCTGACTCTGTCAGTCTAGATAGGATGCCTGGGATCTGATTCTTTGGCAAGTACTTCAGACAATGGCTATGCAGGTTGTCTATAGATTATATCCTGAGAAGTAATTCAGACAATGGCCATGAAGGTCGTTTGTAGATTACATCTGAGAAACACCACTAGAGAAGGTAAGAAGCCTCGTTAGAATTTTTAAACTCAGGAAGGAATTTGAGCAGATGGTATCTGAGAAAGTCCAAGTGAAGAAGATGCTTCAGGCAGACTCCTAAAAGTAGAGCAGACAAATTCATTAACTAGAAGTGAGAACTGACTGTGCACATAAACGCTTAGCATGTACCTGGCTGGTGGAGGCACCCAGGTCAAGTCAGCTGTTTTAGTGACACGTGAAACCTACTAGGGTGAAAACTCAGCTCATATTATCTCTTACACTGATTTGTCTCAGTTTCTCCAACACTGTTTAAGGCACCACCATCAAGCTCTGATCATTCTTCCATGTCTGTATTACCATGTGAGCCTTCCTGGCCTCTCAAAGAGGCCAGACTCCTTATGCTTACATTGGGTGCACAGTCGCCACGCTGGTCAGGTTTACAACCCCACCTATGAACTCACAGTGACTCAGACATACACAGGCCCTCTTCTCCATCCACTCTACAATCACTTCCACGTGTCTTAGAGACCGTGCCAGGCCTTCCTAGAACAATCTGAGCTCACAACCTCCATCCAGGGGCCAAGCCAGGTCTTGCTAGGACAATCCAAACTCAGAACCTCCATCGAGAGCCAACATTAAGTTATTCTCTTTTACATTAGCACTAACACGAACCATTTTTGCCTTTCCATGTCTTTGGTGATTTGTATAATCTATGATAATTTTGTTTAGAAGCCTTGTAGTTTTCAACAGTATCTTCCCCAATTAGGGGGCTGAATTGTCTCAATAAACCAATAGCTCTAACCACTTTTGGTAGTGAAAGGGTTGTTTATGTAGATATTTGTCCAATAGTAGTTTAGCGAACCCGATTATCTCTAATAGGAAAGGGGAACCATAGACTGTCTCTTTTGTAGATACCAGTCTTTCAAACCATGTCAAGATGGCAGTTCATTTGATAATGGTGTGATGAATAAGGAAAACTTGCAGTTTAAGGTATTTATCACATTATGTTAGTGCATTAAATATGGCTCTACTATTAAACATGTCTGCCTAGAACAAAGTTGATTTCCCTACTTGCTGGCTGTGTAACCTTCAATCAAGTAGATAACCTCTCTGTTCTTCCATCCCACCATCAACAGGATAGAACCACTCAACTCACACTTGGCTGCAGGGCGGTGGGCAGAGATTGTGTTCAGACTGAGGTGACAAAGCCTGGATAATCACTTCTGCTCTCTGAGACATCAGTTATTAGGCACACACATCTTACAAGAGGATAGACTTTTATCTCTCAGCACAAAGAGGGCATCCTATCTGGAAGGCCTTCATAATAACAACCCTAAAACTGTAGGACTGTAACTCACCATGGATACTTTCTGCTACAAAGAAAGAAGATGTAGGTGATTGGAAAAAGGAGGAGGTATAAGACAAGCAATTCTAAAAGCAGTAATAACTGCCCAGGAGACTGAGATGGACAGATCATGCCTCCGAGGCCAGGCTGGTCTACACGGTGATTTCTCGGACAGAGTCTCAGGAAAAAGGAGCAAACTCTTTTATCAGATGAATAATAGCTTACTTAGAAGGGAGTAAGTTTATCCTGAGTAGCAAAACATTTTCATTTGAAGACAAACAGCACGTTTTCATTTTTCTTTATTTTCATGTTAACACGGTATTTTCACTAACCGACTTTGTTAACAGTTGATGTGAACAGCAGAAGGCAACATCTGCTGAATGGCAATAATGTTATAGGGGTAACATAATGCAAAAGTGAGATGATGTTTATTATTAGTAATTGATATTAGCTCACTTCTGAGTTTTATTATAAAAACATTTGCATTCTTTTTAGGAGGATTGCTTAATTTTAAAAATTGGAAAGAAGCAGAAAAAAATGTGTTTTTCATATACTCACCCAGGACACATGTCATTCACCTCACAACCCTGAGTTAGAAAACACCAAACAGCAGACCCAGCACCGCATCACAGTGAGGTGAGCCCTGGCTTGCTCTCTCCTCACACACTGGGCACTGGGAGGGGGCCAGATGATGTTTTAAATATTTTATCAACCATTGGTTATACTGGTGCAGCTAATTAATCGATCAGATTTGATTGGGAAATGCCAGAGATGCTGACAGACGTTACAAGCCCAGGAGGCACACAGTATATTTTAAATCCTCATTAGCAAATGCCGTCTCCCACTGACAGAGAAACTCTTTGCAGGGTTCTGAAGTGACAGCCTCCATGAATTCAATAAAGTTCACCCATAAGGACAGTGGGCACGGGCACAGATGAGACAGTGTCCTTGCCCGATACATTCTTATTTGACTTGAGTGTTCCTCGCATGCATTGATTTCATCTGCATGTACCCAGGCTTCCAAATTCTTCAAACTCATTGATTCATTGAGAGTCATACAAACATAGAGCTTACACCGATGAAGATATTAAAGTGCTCATTTCGGGTCTTTCGCAAATCCTTCTATTTTGTTCCCCATCTCATCTGAGAATCTGAATGCACCCTTGAAAGGACCCAAGGCAGTTTATCAGGAATCCCAAATCTGAGTCATATTAAAGTGTTTAAGTTACTTTGCTTTACAAATGCACAGCCCTCTTACCCTGGCAGAGGCGGGTAAAGGCTGTGTCACAGACTACCACTCAATACACTTATCTCAAATTCCATCGCCCCTCACCGTGTATGTGATGGTTTCCTCGGTGTCCTGTGACTTGACCATCAGCAGAGTCAGCAAAGTTAGGAAAAGGGTTTGCAACATCGTGACTTTCTAAGGAAAACACAAAGGTAGGTTTAGTGTCTGCTGCCTGGAAAATCAAAACTTCAGCAGTGAAGAAACAAGCAAGAGAGGGAGGGTGGAGAGCCCAAGATACCCAGTGTCCAATCTGCTTTCTCACCCCCGCCCCCAGCCACCGAGAGGAGAAACTGCAGCACCTCATTTATTCCTTTTCATTCATCCTGAACCAAGGATGTTCAGCGTCTCTTTATACCGCACCTACGCATTAGGCTCCAAAACGGGAGTCAAAAAGGGGCTGTATAACATGATCAGTTCCAAAGCCGACTGTGCGATCCCCGTTCCCTCCCGCAGAGGGGAAAATGGGCAGCACTGTCTGTTCTGTGGAATCTTAGAATACCCACATGGCTCACCTCTAGCTAGTGAAGTTCTTACCCAGCTCAGTAAAAATACCTGCGAACCAATATGGCCTCAGACTTTCTTCCCCCGCCCCCCCAAAAACTCCAAATACCCAAACAAAACTAGAAGAGTGATCTCTAAGTTCCTGGTAGAAATTCTCACAGAGCTTCTCACTCCCCGCAGGGCTACTTCTCATGTCCCCTCTCTTGAAGCACCGTTTCCATCGCGCCCTCAACTTTGTTTCCAAACTCAGGGCATCAGAGATCAGCCACTCAAAGTCACTGATCCCTTGTTCCTTCGTCCCAAGGTCTCAAAATGTACTACACATTGGTCTAGGCTGCGTAGGCTCGGACATCGGACTGCACCGCAACACTAGGTACCGGTTTTTGGGTGCCTGGCTCTGTGCCTGCAGGGAGTTGAGCTCCGCTTTCTTAGGTGTGAGCTACTAGGCGCCTGTCAGCGTGAATCGCTGAATGCTTTAGTTTCCACCCAGCCGCTGCGCAATCCAGGTGCCTCTCAGATCTTGCACATCCGTCGCTGAATTTTAGAGACCATGGTCACCAGCAAAACTCTCGGGGTTGGTAGCCTGCGCACACACTCTGCCCATCCCAACAGATGTCACCCAAGTACTGGCATAGGCTGACAGTTTGCATTCCCAGACCCTCACCTCCACCTCCCTCTCCTCTGCCCGGTTGCACAGACTGGGATAGTTCTTGGGTCACCCCACCACACTCCTCGGTGCAGCCACCGCGGGAGCAGCGCGCACCCTGCGACTTCGGCTTTGGGGCTCCTACCTGTGGGGGAACGCGCCGCTCTCCTGCCCTGGCAGTGAAGGAGTGCGCAGGGGAGGGCAGCCCGGTGGGTCTGAAATGGCGAGGTCTGGCAGCAGCAGCAGCCACAGGAGGAGGAGAAAGGGAGGAGAAGTAGGGCGAAGGAGGGCGGAGGAGAGAGAGGGAGGCGCAAGCGCCCAGCCCAGGCTGCAGCCCGCGGGAAAGCGCGCCCCTCGGCGTTGGGGTCTGGGGGTGTTCAGCAGTTCTCTGCAGTTGGCCCCTCCGTCTTCAGATTCACAAGGATTTGAGACATGATGCCAAATATCACCCCCATAGAGTTTTTTTTTTAGGTTCTAAAATGGCTTAATATATATTTTTTTAATCTCAAGAAGTGATTCCTGGGAGAGTAAATTAAGGTTATTCAGAGATGGTCTTTTACTTTTTAATTTCAGATTTATTTATTTATTGATGGAGGGAGGGTTTGCTTCCTCAAATGGTGCAATAGTGAGAACGAATGTGTTCATTTTCTGGCCTACTAGTGCTCCAGGTTGCGAGTGGGTCAAATGGAACTCACACTAACAAAATGTGTACCTGCCTGAATGCATGCCTGTCCCCTGCCCGCACCGTGTGTGTGTGTGTGTGTGTGTGTGTGTGTGTGTGTGTGTGGTATTGCTGGTCTTTCAACTCCTCTCCTTTCTTATCTATAGTTTCTTCCTTCTCCCCAGCACTGCTCATCCAAAGTCAAGTTAGGCTTTTGCTTCCATCTTTCATAATAGTAGTGGAATTTCAGGAATCTGAGGAGAGATTTTTTTTTTCTAAACCTACTTCATCAAGTCATACCACACAGATTGCAGCTATCTATGATAACTTCTCTAGCCCTAGACTCAGGCAGTTCCCTTTGGCTGCCGGTGTGCCTTTGAAGAACCAAGTTACCAAATGAATTTCAGAGGTCACAGAACCTGATAACTTGGAGGGTCTAAGAACATGCTGGCCCAGAGGCAGACTGCAGAAGTCGAGGAGGTGGGGACTTGACAGAGACTGTTGGGAGAGCCCTGCCAGGTGGTCTTTGGGGGAAGGTGGGTTACCTTCCCCCAAATGTGTAGATAAAAAACCACCCAACATTTAACAGGACCAGAGAAGTTCGAGATGGTCCCCAGCATATACCGAGTGTGCAAGAGTTTGATGATCGTAGCAAAGACTTTGACTGCTGTGTTTCTAGTGAGTCTCCCTGACTCCACTTATCACCAACGATTCCAAACTGCTTTTCTGTGTTTTAAAAAGTAGATTCTCCCTTTCTGTACAACTAAAACACCTCTCTATGTGTTTTCTTGTTCGAACTCTCTTCATCGTTTTCTTTGGAGCAGCGAGGTAAAAGGCTCCCAGTGGTTTATCTGTAGTCATTTATCTGTAGTTTACCTCTATATAAACTCTATCTATAGTTTATCTTGCGCACCCAGTTGTTGGTTTGCTACCCTTGTTTAGACATCTGATGGGCATTTCAGACTGGACACATGCCAGCCTCGGCAACCCCTCCCCCAGCCTGCACCACCATCAGCTTCACCATTCAAATCAACAAAAATTTCATCTCTCCTTTTGCTCGGATCCAGTCAGCTTCATTTCTTTACTTCGTGCATACTGCATTAAATTCTGCAGAAAACGACACCGACTTTTTTTTTTTTTTGACATATTTTCAGAACTGGACCAGTTCTCATCATCTTTGCAGCCACCCTGATTTAGACTTTTCCATCTGGATCATTACAGCTCCTGATTGATTTCTCTGCGTGCACCTTTGTTCCCCTGCAGCTGTTCATCGCAGAAGTTCATGTGAATCAAATCATACAGCATATAATTGTTTTGGATCTGGTTTCCTTCACTTAGCATGCTTTTGAGATGAAGCCTTGGGAAGGACCCAGAAGTTCTTTTTTTTTTTCATTGATGTGTGGCATTCCATTGTGTGGCTATATCTCCAGTTGTCTGCTGGCTTTTTGATGGATATTTGGGTTGTTTATGAATAAACCTGTTTTGGGCATTCATTTAGAATGCTTTGAGTATTTTTCTTTTAGGTAAATGCTTGAGGAGTGGAATTGTATCTTTACCTTTATAAGCAAATGTTAGAATATTTTGCATTTTCACTTTGCTCTGTGACTTTATTGACACTCAGTACTCGGTATTTGCATTGCTATCTCTTTGTGGCTAGCCTGTACCTGTGCAGTTTCATATAACGTTTCTTTCATGTCCATCACACAGCATCTTTTTATTTGCTTATTGGTAAAATTTTCTTTTAAAGATTTTGTCCAAATCTTTTGTCGATTTATTTATTTATTTTATCTTATTGTAGAAGTGCTTTTCAGTCTTTGGTCAGATACAATTTGAACATTTTCTTCTTTTTTTCAATGTGTTGTGAGACAATGGTTTTACCCTGTAAAGATTTGTTTCTTGTACATGTTTAATAAAACACTGGTTGGCCAGTAGACAGGCAGGAAGTAGAGGCAGTGCAAGGAGAACAGGAGAATTCTGGGAAGAGGAATCAGTCGTCAGTTGTGACCCAACTGCAGAGGAAATAAGATGAGAATGCCTCACTGATGAAAGGTACCAAGCTGCATGGCTAACACAGACAAGAATTACGGTCTAATGTAAGTTATAAGAGTTATAATAGCTAATAGGCCTACCAGTTTATAGTTAATGTAGACCTCTGTGTGTTTCTTTGGGGCTGAACAGCTGCAGAACCAGACAGGGCAGAAACTTCTGTCAACATCAATGTGTGTTACTGTTATCTTTTGAGAGTCAATATTTTCAATTTTGATGTTTATAACCGTCCTTTTATTCTACTCAAAAGTCTGCTTTGAGAATTCTTTTTTACTATTTCTAAAATGTTACTGCTTTTGTCAAATTGAAGAACAGAGTCTCTATTTCCTAAAATTTTAAAAAATGACATTTGTGTGTGCACGTGGGCATGCATGCATGCTACATGTGCAGAGGTCAGAGGACAGTTTGTGGGAATCACTTCTTTCCTTTCACCATGTGGGCCCCAGGGATTGAACTTAGATTGTCAGGCTTGGCAGAAAGTGCCTTTACTCAGCTGAGTCATCTTATTGGCCCCTTGAGGTTGTTTTGAGGCTAGAACAAGAAATCCATGAAGAATATCAAACACATGCAAATAATTGTGTTTTAGATATCAGAACATCTGGTGCTCCACCCTAACAGGATATTATTCAGGTATTACTTCCTGTCCTGACAGTCTTCTGACTAGTGTAGATTTGATGCAACTAGTGATGTTGATTGATGGGTCCTGTTTCATGGTGGACCATTAGCCCATGTAGGGCTAACAGGAACTGAAATAAAGAGCTGTTTTGTGTGTTTCTTTTCGTGGTGCTGGGAATAAACCCAGGGCTTTATGAATGCTAGGCAATCACTTGGCCGCTGAACTATAGCCCAAACTCAAAAGGAAGGCCAGTATATTCTCATGTATAGCATACTACATGTGCTACTCTTGCCATAACACGCTTGTCAGCAGGCGCCACACTGCTTTTGTCTGCTTCTCATCTCTCTTCTGTGAATAGCTTCTTGGTTGTCCTTTGGTGTAAAATCTTGATGAGGTCTTCAAGTGCACACAAAAGAGACCCTCCCCCAAGCTCAGCAGTGTAGTTAAGCGGAAATGGGTTAGTACCAAAGCAACAAGCATGTCAAACATCAGCTGTTGGGTTGGGTGACATGACTGAGTCACTGACTCACTGGCTTTGGGAGTGGTTTGCTTCTGTGTGCGAAGTACTAATGACACAGTCCGCCTTTCCTCTTCTCTGGTCCTTCTAGCTGTGTTTCCAAGACCTCCCGTCTCCAGGCCTGCTTCTGCACAATACAGGCAGGCCGAGGAATAGGCAGTCTGAGAACCCTTGCTTCATTTTATCTTTTTGGAGGATCATATATGACCTCAAATCCAGACAGTATAGTTTATGTAGGACATTTCTTCTCTACATGATTATCATGAGGTTTCTCTTTCAATCCCCATCCCTGGCTTAAGGGGGGGTGTGTGCCTTGCCTTTGCTAATCATGGCATCAAATCTCCTGTGGTCAGATAGAATGGCTGAGGAACAGCAGACACACCCAAAGATAACCAAAATAATGGTGATGGAGCACGAGGCATAGAGCCTGCAGGGCTATATTCAAGTTTTGACTGGCATTTCCCAAATATGTGAACTTTGAACTCAATCTCTCTAGGCCTCAATTTTTTTCATATGTTAAAAGACAAGCAGGCCAGGTGATTTTTCTCACACTGTAGAGGTTTTAGAAGTATTAAAAGTGTCCATAAAGAAAAGGCTTTTAGGACTTTCATGTTACGTTGCTAATGTTGCTGTTGATCATGGTGGTCTATCACTTACTGGTCTGATCCTTCATTACATGACAAATAGATTAATGTCTAATTTTTTCATGGTTTTGTTTGTGTCTCCTCCCTCTCTGCTATATTTTAGAAGCAGCAGGCTCTGGGCACTGGTCTGCTGTGGTTTGCTGTCTAGGTCTTGGGGATATGTGGATCCCTTATAAGCAATATCTAAAGATGAAGTTATGTTTGGAATAGGTTTTTCAACATCTGTAAGCCTTTTCTAAAATTTGGAGGCTCTGGAGTATTTAACTTTTCAAACATTAAACATATGATAGACTATCATCTTACTATTAATAAGTACGAGTAACTAGTATTATATATCATGTCCAGTGTCTCAGAAACTAATAATGAGACTCTGAGTCATAGCTTCTTAGCACTGTGTCTTTATGCCACAAGCAAACTGAGGCACACTACTGTAACTTGCCCCGGGTCACACATGGGGGGTCAGACTCAGGCAGTCTGGTGTCAGGAGTGTGCTGTGAATGTTTCTTGCACCCTCCTCTCTACCAGGGGAGTTTAGTACAATGGGGTCACAAAGAAGCAGTCAACTATAGCGAGTGCAGCTCTATCAACTACAGGTATTCAAGGTTGGAAGAACAGGGTTGAGCAGAATACAGTTGGGTAATGTAGTAAACTTGGATTGATAAATTGCTCTGAGGTTAGGAGAAGCTGAGATTTTTAAAGGCTTCAAGTTCTGTTTGGTGGAAAGAGTTTACAGTTTCAGAGAAGATTTATAGACATTGAGGTCTATGTATGGCCAATATGCCCTAAGATTCTAATTCTTAATGCATGTATCTGGATCAAATCTGTCCTGTAAGTATGTCTTATAAGAGGAGCTGGTAGAGTCCAACAAGGAACCACACTGGGTATCTCTGGAGTCTTAGAGACTGAGATAGAAATTATCAAATTGTCTGACTGTTACGGCCAGGTAGCCAAAATAGGCAATGTTGACACCATCTCATTTTGTAAACTATGTTCTCTTATATGGGTACATGAGAAGTAACAATTGTAGCCATAACTGGATGAATCAGCCAATTGGTATTATAGAAAGAATTTATTATTGTATTAGTAGTATTTGTAGTGAATTGATAAAAATTAATGACCTGCAAGAATAATGTTGACCAAATTATTTATTTTCTTTGGTTAGTCTTAATATTGGTACGTAAAAACCTCAATATTTTTGAATACCTAAATTGAACATTATTGCCTATGACAATTTTTTTCTTGATGAGCATACATATGAATTCTGATGTATTTCCTATGATTTAAGTAAACCCTTGGATGTGATGGTGAGTAGTTACTTTTCAGTGCTAAAATTCTTCCACTTTGCTTTGTCTTTCATCATTTAATTAGAATTTATGTAAAGCCAACAGAAAGGAATAATTTAAGTGAACTTTTAGCATATCTAATTAGTTTCTTAAGAGAAAAAAAAACTAACTTAAAACCCCAAAGATTAAAAAAGGAACATGGCAAATTGGCAGCATAGTCCTGTAATCCCAGCACTCAGAGGACTGAGGTAGGAGGGTTCTATGTGGCCAGCCAGAGTCACATAGATCACACACACACACACACACACACACACACACACACATACACAGTGTTTATATAACATGTATTTCAAGACAGTCTCATGTATCTCAGGCTTTCCCTGAACTTGTTATGTAGCAGAGAATGGCCTTGAATTTTTGATTCCACTGCCTTTACCTCCTGAATTACAATGCCACTATGCTTGGTTTGCCAATAATTATAAATGTGTTCACTAAAGATAATGTGTGTTTATGTAATTGATTTCCAAAATGTCCTCTAAACATGAAGCCATGTGTTAGAAGACAAACTCACTAAAACGCGTGATGGTTATATTGAAGCTTGGGTCTCAAAGATTATTGACAAGTTTGCATTCATGCGAGATTCACTGACTTAAGTATGTCACTGGCGAGTCCTTTGTTTTAGGCACTGCCAGAAGTATCATTCTTCAGGATCTATCCTGTGAAACTCTCTTCCTGAATGCCAGATGGACATAAGAAAACTTTCAGTCATCTGGAGCTGGTAAATTGTTCTGAAATATTTGGAATTTTATTAGAGGCTTGATTTCATCATAGAGCAAAGAAAATCTTGGACAAATAAAAGTCAAATCAATCAGAAATGATTGGAACCAGTAATTAGAATTTCCTTGGAGAGATACAAGTGCATGATGTAAAGCCTTGCAGAAGGCTGCTTTCTAACAAGTGCTCAGATCCTGGGAGGCGACCCCAGAGGATGCAGATGGCGGGCTTCACTTTTGTTTTCAGCTACAATGCCACCCCCTTTCAGATTTAACTTCCCTGGAACCCTCCTCCAGGTGGATGGGGTTTCAAGATGATTGTAGTTACCGAGCATGAAATTGGAAACAAGAACCCTCTTAAATGACTAATTCCTCCTCAATGCGCAATTTAAAGAATTAGATCAATGCTATTCCACGTTGCCAGTTTGGAAGCTTTCCATAGTAATTTGTTGATTTTTAGAACTTTCAGTGTGCTTTGCAACATCAAAATAAAGCTATCTAAATAACTCACGGGGTGCTGGTGAGATGGCCCAGTGGATGAAGCACTTGCTGTGCGAGTCTGATGACCAGAGATCCAGCTCCAGGAGCCACACCGAAGTGGGAGGAGAGAGCTGACTTCACAGAGTCACCATCGACCTCAAATGTGGGCGGAGCCATGCACACCTCATATAGCACACAGCAATAATAACATTTTGTGAAGATTAAAATTTCCTTCATTTTTGTAGATTTTTACCACAGCAGAGATGTGTCTTGGCTTTCCTTTAGTGACTACTTAATTTTTTCTTTATTATAGTTAAATAAGGTCTTAAAATCAGTCTAAAAATATTTAAATGGAACTTTAGGAAATAATGGTTCAAAAAATCATAATACTTTATGCATGTTGACATCCATAGTTGTGGAAAATGTGTAATAGCATCTGTAAGAATGATTTATGATTTCCCCTGAGTATGTCATAACCTATGTCAATGCAACTGGTGAGACCAAAGCCTAAAATGAAATAGACATTATCATTTTCTCTCTCCTCTTTAAGGGATTTAAAACATAAATTATCTTGATAAACTAGTATTAACTTCTTTCTCATTGCAGAATGTGGAAAGACCAAAGAAAATACTTTCCTTTTAGAATTTATAGTATGGTGCTAACAGACAAAATCTAAGATTACTGATGATTAAGTGAGACAAATAAGGAAATTCATTCATTGGAGGTAAGAGGTTAAAAGTTTACATATCCACAAGAGAGACTTTGCATGGATGTTTCTTGGATTTCAGTTTATTTCTTCCTTTAAGATCTCTGTTCAGCAGATGGTTCCTTTGTAGGTAACCTTTGAGAGGGTCAAGAATTATAAAGCAGTATTGAATTTGTTCAGTTCAGTTGGAAGAATGACAGGCTCAAAAAGGACCGTCAAGGAATAAGAACAGATGAATTCACTTTATAGGAAAAAGGAAAGAGAAGAAAATGAGGGTCCATTTGCCAATACGACCTCGGGAGGCTCAAAGATTAGATGAGTGACGAGTTGTTGAAGTTCACACCAGTTAGGGGCAGAGCCATAGACTAGGAAAAAGGTCTTCCCTGCCCCTTCCCTGTCCTTCCCTCCTCTCCTTTCACTTCCTACCTCTTTCCCTCTCTTTTTAAATTTATTTATTTTGAGATAGGGTCTTGCTATATAGCACCCAGATTGCTTTGAGCTCAAGATGCCTTTGCTGCCACCTTCTGAGTTCTGGCATCACAGATGTGTGCCACCCTGCTCTGCTTGTCTTCCTTCTTCATTTCTAGTCTTCCTTGTCTATTCAGCAAAGTTAGACTTCATTAGTATCATCTACCCATCCAAAATACATCAAGCATTTGACTGAGATGTGTTTCTACAGAAATGCTGCTAACCCTCATATCTGTGGAATGAGGTGAATATTATCTGTCTCACCAGTTCCCATGAAGGCAAGTCCTGTTTTCATCCTCCTAGCAGCCCAAGTCAAGAGTATACTTTAGGATGTAGGCCAAGTTTCCTGTCCTGTAGTCACCCTCAATCACTCAGAGGCTTAATTATAAAGCTTGGCTGATAGCTCAGGCTTATTATTTGCTAACTCTTACACTTTAAATTAACCCATATTTCTTATCTATGCTTTCCATGTGACTTGTGGCTTGCTACCTCATTTTCTAAATGTTCTGCTTCCTCATTGATTGGCTTGTATCTCCCCCGACTTTGCCCTTCTTCTTCCTAGAGTCTTCTATGTCTGGCTGTCCCACTTATACTTCCAGCTAGGCTACTGGTCTGTCAGCTTTTTATTTACCAATGAGAGTAATACATATTCACAGTGTACAGAACTATTATTCCATAGCATTTCTCTCTTTTTGTCTAATTAAAAAGGAAGGCTTTTTCAAAAACATAGTAAAACTATATTTATCAGAATAGTTATTTAGCAAAAATCACA
The DNA here is from genome assembly GCF_014885135.2 of Alexandromys fortis. NCBI lineage: Eukaryota > Metazoa > Chordata > Mammalia > Rodentia > Cricetidae > Alexandromys > Alexandromys fortis. Next base: position 2,141,732 of record NW_026068101.1, read on the forward strand.
GTTACAATATCCAGTTCATTTGTATTTGAGAAAATATTTTATTATTTATCTTATCTTTGTGACTTCTAAGTTTTGTATCTAATTTGCCTTCTATCATAACTAAGGAAAACTATAAGCTTAACTACATAGTCTTCAACTCCCTGAAAGACCCCAGAAAGATGAAATGCTATTTAATGACAGGGACATCAGGCTGCTTAGATAGTCACCCAAAACTCCTCTGTAACATTGAGGCATCCTAAAGGCCTAGTATATCTGACAGAATTTCCTGTGAAGTGGGGAATTTTGAAGGACTGTTCTACCTTGTTTTGGCAAAGTTTGGCCCCTGGCTTTCTTGCTGGTCCAGGTTGGACAGCAACTGTCAGAAACTGAGGTAAGAGCAGTTTCTTTGCCCATATGGCTAGCTTTTTTTCCATAAAAAAAGGAAACTCCATATGGAATTTCTTCCATGCCCATCATCTTCTCTGAAGTAGATTGATGCTGCCAGGAGTAGATGTGTCTCACTGTCATGAAAAGCCTTAGGTTATTAAACATATTAAATGTCATATTCTGTAGGTCTTTGAAGTGTTTGAAGATCATAAGAGCCACAGGAAGCTTCAGGGGGATGGGTGCAGAGGAAGCTATTTGTGTGCCTCACAGGATGGCAACAAGCCACTATTTTACAGGAAGTAAAAGCCAGGGCAAGAGAGGAAGTTAAGCAAGGGCAGATGGGAGTTGTGAGCACTAATTTTTCTCCAGAACCCAGGTGGCTAGGTTTAGGTTCAGCTCTGGCCTGGGACGTGGTTAAAAGCCTCAGGAAAATGGCTTTTCCATGAATTCATACCCTAAATGCTGAGCACCAAATGTATCATGATGTATTTTATAAATACATACATACATACATATACATATATATACATATATACATATACATATATATATATATATGTATGTATATACACACACACACACACACAGATACTGGAGTTCAACCTGAAGGTCAGAAAAGAAAAACTGCCAGTCACTGGTTTTTACCTTTACCTCAGTCTGAAATGGTGAGCCTACCTTCAGGAAACACAGAATGAGAGCTGTTTCCTGCCATTTTATATTTCTTTCTAGGACTGGGTTTAAAGGTGTAACCACTATTGCCCAGTTTCTATGACACACTAATGTGGGATTAAATGTGTGTGTCACCACTGCCTGGTTTGTAAGGATGACCAATGGCTCTGTGATCTTCAGGCAAGCTTTATTTATTAACATACAAATGAAATATCACTACATTTTCCCTTTTTGTCTAAAATTTAAAAAGACTATAACTAATATAAGAAAAACTCTATACAATAAGTACAACGACTATATACAATATATACAGGCAATAAATACATCAACGTCTAGTCCATTTGTTTGACAAATTCAGAGAAAATACTCCATATCTATCCTACCTTGGTGAGTCCAAGTTCCTGTACATAATTTACTTTCTATCATAACTTGCTTTCTGCGTAAACAAGGAATACTATAACTATCTAGTCTTCAACTCCCCCAGAGATCCAAGAAGAAAGTAATATTAACTGAGTAAGCAGAAAATACATGCAAGATACTTTCAAAAATTGTGAGAAATGACAGAAACAACTGGCTGAGTACAGTCACCCAAGGTTCCTTGGCAATGTTTGGGCATCTGTCTTCACCTTACAGGCCTAGCATATTTGACAGAATTGTCTGTGAAGCAGAATATTTTGAAAGGCTGTCCTCCTTGTCTTGACAATGTTTGGCAGTCACTTTCTTTTGTGTCCCACTTGTCCAATTAGGACAGCATACTGTCAGCAGTTGAGGCAAGGACATTTTCTTGCCCAGTGGTTTACTTTTGCCACAAAGAAAGTAAACTCCATATGGAGTTTCTTCAATGCCTATTATCTTTTCTGATGTAGATTGGTGCTGCCAGCGACAGACATGTCTCATTGTCATAAGAAAGAGCCTATGCTATTAAAGCATCTTAAATGCCATATTCTGCAGTTCTCTGAAGTGTTTGAAGATGATCTGTCCATCTAAAATGTATCTTTGTTTGACGTTGAAAACATACCTAATATGATTACAGATTTGATGTTAATTGATTAATTACTAACCTGCATTTCCTTATTATTATAAACAGTTGGTAATAATAACTTTCAAAGACTAGAAATTTGCATTACATTCTTAAATGAGCTTTATAGGTACAATACCTTGAATAAGATTAGAAACATATGCACAGCATGTTTTAACAAAATTAATCTCAAATTTGTATCAATACAAAAAATTGTATATAATATGCAAAAGTCAATCCAAAATAAAACATTTAAAACTAGTAGTTACTTTTTAAAAAGTAGATTCAACAATCTACCTTTTATCTTATTGATCTATATCCTCCCTTTTTTCTTTTCGGAGTAGATTCAGTAATCTACCCTTGTATCCTATCATAACTACAGCCTGTTTTTCTTTTCAAAACAAACCTTGAATCTACTTTCCTTTGTTTAGATTTTTTCTGACTATTACCAATAATAACTCGTAACCAACACCTCTAAACAATAACAAATATCCATAATTTGTTGATCAATCAATCACCACACACCCCACCTCTTGGGAATGTTGGTGTCATATTCTTGAATTTACTTCCTGGTGGGGACAATGGTTTCTTTAATGGATCCTGTAAAGAAAAATTTGGGTTAATTGTCAACTCTTGGGAGAGGCAGCTGTATCATTTTTTTCCAGGCTATGCATAATGGGAAAGTGCAGGGCTTGTCTCAAGTCCTGGCTAGAGTAATTTGTTAGGCTGGATCATCTCAGCTAGTCACCTTGAAATTATTCTGAGTATTTTATAGTCCAAAGCTGATCTTTAAGTGATGCTATCAGCTGAATGGAATCATATGAACCAGGTGGAATTGTTGTTGTGGGACCTCATTTTCTTCCTAGAGACTTCAGAGATTACTGTAGAAAAATTTATTGTTCCCTGTGGAAAACTTAAACATTATTCATATCAAAATGGAAAGTTTGAAATTCTTTAGACATATATTCATAGAAAGGTATCACAGAGACAAAAATAGATATGGGGAGAAGTAGAATTTTTGAATGCAAAATTTTGATAACTTTAGTCTCTAAATTTTTATCTTTCTTCTGTCTCACACCAGGTGGCTCTCCTGATATTAGACAGAAACTCTGAAGTCTTCTTTTAACAACATGCTTGGATTTAGAAAAGGAAAGCCACTGTCTAACTCCAAAGCCATCTTTGATTTTTAAGTGAGTCAGGACTATCATTATACTGAGAAAGAAGTAAGAAGATATGTATGTTTAAGTAGTGAGATTTTACCATGCAGAGAATATGGATATCATAAGTCAGATTTTCCTACACTTGGTGATTCTTTCTGAAAAGCTATCTTTTCTCCTTTCGGCATCTAGATATACAAGGTCTCTTGACGTCTCAAAGATTTTTTTTTAAAAAAATGTTTCTATTGAGCTGTATATTTTTCTCTGCTCCCCTCTCTCCCTCCCCCTCCTCCTATGCCCTCACCCATGATCCTCATGCTCCCAGTTTACTCCGGATATCTTGTCTTTTTCTACTTCCTGTAAAAGGAGTGGCTGGCTGCTTCCTGCCACCTGACTCCAGGCTGCTGTTACCCTGAAATAATCACAGAAACTGTGTTCATTTAAACAGTGCCTGGACCATTATTTCTAGCCTCTTATTGGCTCTCCTATCTTGATTAACCCATTTCCATTAAATCTGTAGCACCACGAGGCTGTGGCTTACCAGGAAAGATCCTAACCTACGTCCATCTCGGGCCGGAGAAACATGGCATCTGCCTGACTCTGCTTTCTTTCTTCCAGCATTCTGTTCTGTCTACTCCACCCACCTCAGGGCTGGCCTATCAAAAGGCCAAGGCAGTCTCTTTATTTGATCAATGAAAGTAACATATAGACAGAAGACCCTCTTACATCAACTTCCCATGTAGACTAGATTAATTTATGTCTCTCTTAGGGTCCTTTTTGTTGTCTAGGTTCTCGGGTTGTGGATTGTATGCTGGTTTCTCTTTGTTTTATGTATAAAAGCCATTTATGAGTGAGTACATATTATATTTGTCTCTCTGGGTCTGAGTTACCCCATTCAATATGATGTTTTGTAGGTCCATAAAATGGGTATTTTCTATTTTCCTGCAAAGACAAGAACAGAACCTTGCTCCAACCCTTGTGAGGCTTTCTTACAACTTGTAGGATTGTCACCTCTGTGGATGAGATGTAATTTCCTTTTATCCAGAGATTTCTTTTTTTAAATCACATCTTGATTAATTTTGATGGTATCCATAGCTTTTGTTTTACTGTGGAAACAAGAGAGAAAACCCTTTCCCAACATAGCACATCTCCTGGTTTCCATTCTGAGGCCAACACATCCTTGAAGCACATCAGCTGATTCAATTCAGAAGAGTTTTCTATTGTTCAATATCTCTCTTGTCAGAGCCCACTCCAGCAGAAATCAGCTGAGGGTTCCCTGTGAGGAAGTGCTGAGATGGAGGAAAAGTTAGATTAAGAGAAATGAAGACAGAAATATAGGATAGCAAGCACAGCAGACCTGAGAAATTGCTGCTACCACATAGGGCCATTCTGTTGTGGGAGCTGCGGGCTGCTTCTTGCCACCCAGCTCCCAGCTGCCTGGCTAGCTTATGCCCCAAAATAATGACACACAAATTGTATTCATTTAAACACTGCCTGGCCCATTAGTTTCAGCCTCTTAACCCATTTCTAATAATGTGTGTAGCACCACGAGATGTGCTTACAAAGAAGATTCTAGCCTACGTCCATGCTGGGTCGGAGCTTCATCATGTCTGCCTCAGAGAGGAGAGCTATCGAGTCTGAGCTCACTTCCTCTTCCTCCCAGCATTCTGTTCTGTTTACTCCACCCACCTAAGGCTGGCCTATCAAATGGGCCAAGGCAGTTTCTTTATTAGCCAATGACCTTCCTCTATCAGGTTAATAAAGCACTGTTCAATCTATTCCTGGAGTTATTGATTATCCATTTCTTTTCATTTAACATCCCTTTGTAGTTCAATTTATTATTTCTATAACTGCCTGACCTGTAGGATTGTTTGGTATACCTGTAATATGTTATATTATAAGAAACAAAACCTGTTTAATTTTCTTAGACACATACACTGGAGCATTGTATGTTTTTATTGTGGTATATCCATGATGGTCATAACTTCTAGTAAATGTGTGATTACAAAATCAACATTTGCCGAACTCAAAGTTGTTGCCCATTGGAAACTTGACAAAGTATTAATGTCATGGTGTACATATTTTAATTTTCCAAATTCTATACAATGAAATATGTCCATCTGTCATATTTTATTCATTTGAATACTCTTTGGGTTACTTCCTGCAGGTAGTGGCATTTGGTTGTAAAAAGATCAAATAGGACATCTCATTATAATTTTTTGGTGTGTTTCCCTGTGATGGAAAAGTTATTTCTTAAACCTTTGCCATTAACATAAGTTTTTTTTTTATGAATTTCTGAGGGCTTCAGCACATTTCCAATCAATAACTGATCAATTTTTGTGTTACCTTGTCGTAGAGGAACTGGAAGACCCATATGGGATCAGATATGTGTTATATATATGAAATGATGTCTATTCCTGATTATATCTTAGACCTGGATAAATAATGAAGTAAATTCTATATCATCTGGTATAAATTCAGTGGTGTTAATATGCAAAACAACTCTTCCTATATAATGCAAATCAGTAGCTATGTTTAGAGGTTCTTTAAAATTCTTTACTACTTTGAGAATAGCATATAATTCAGACTTTTGGATAGAATCATAAGGGCTATGTTCTACTTTACTTAAATTTTCTGATTTATTTGCGTTATTATAGATGTAGGGGCTCTAATTATTGATGTTTCCCATACAACTCAGGGAAGAATCCAATTATTTCTCTTTATAACTTGGGATCGTTGTTGTTAATCTCTTCCAAAAAAATTACTGCAACCTCTTTGCCAGGGTTCACTTTCTTCTTATAATTTGTTAATTTCATCATTAGTGAATGGTATTACAATTTCTGCTGGGTCTATTCCTGTTAATTGATAAAGTCTCAATTTTCCTTTTAGAATAAACTCAGAGACATTTTCCACATAAGTTTTTAATTTTTTACTTAGTTTATGTGGTAAAAATATCCATTCTAAGATAATATCTTTCCTTTGCATGAAAATTCCTGTAGGAGAATGATTGTAGGGCAATATGACTGGAATGCAGTTAAGATTTAGATCCAAATGATCTATGGAGCACCTAGAGAATGGGATGTCCTGCTGGGGGCAGGGTGTTATCACTTACCTTTTGGTTCTCTCTGTGAATTTACTGCCTGAGTTTCAGAGTTCCTCTGAGGTTGTGGTGGATAGGAACGCTAGGGGAAGGAGTGGGATTTGTAGCTTTCAGGGTCCGATGGATCACACTGGATTTTCTAATTTTCCCAGGAAAGCATGTCCTTCACAGTGGCTGGGAATGACTGAGTCACGTTTGACCTGAGGGTCAGGGAGAGGATTAATAGTAGCAGTTTTTTAGAACCAACGAGGAGCAAAGTGTGGGCCTTACTAATTGTTTGTCAGGGTTGTGGGGCTCTGTGGGGTTCCATGGGGTAGAAACATAGTTAAGGGCAGTTTGAATAGGAGGTCTGTGTAGTCTGGTCTGGACCATAAGGGAAATGGGGCTTCTAACAGCAAGGGGTGGGTGAAAGCCTTGCATAGGCACCATCTGGAGATGGCACTGCAGGTAACAGAAGAAATAAAATTGACAAATAGCTTGAAACTGTAGAGACCAAATACAAGAATCAGACAGGTATCTAGTGGTTCCAGAAACCAAGATGTCAGAACAATCATGATCAGACACTTGTTTGAAAATTACATCTGCTTCACATTCCTGTTCCTTGTTTCTTTAAATTCCCCACTGCATTTGAACACTTAAAAAAAAAAAAAACTTGTTCAGATCTTCATACAGCAGTAGCATTCTGTATAGTGTAATACACGGTATAATACATTCAGCCATAATGAATAAATACGGAACTTGGTTGTTTTGAAGTATAATCACTGCAAGTGATTTAATTGTTCCTGCATTATGGGAAGCTCCTGCATTAGCACCGTTACTTGGTTTGTGAGGTCTAAGGACAGTACTTGGGGGGTGAAAAATGGAAGAAGATAGCCTTCTGTGCCTGTACTGACAGCAAGAGTAAAAGCAAGAAATACTAACAATGATTTGAGTTCTGGTCTTTAGTTTTGTTAAAGAGGTATTTAACTTGATTATCAGCTTGATAGGTACAGGTAGAATTTTCTGTCTCACCCCACTCAGCTCCCAAATAATTACACAGAGACTTCTTATTAATTATGAAAGCTTAGTCGATAGCTTAAACTTGTATCTAACTAGCTCTAGCTCAAATTAACCCGTTTTTATCAATCTACTTTTTTGCCTTGTGGCTCTATTTTCTTTACTCTGTACTGTTCATGCTGTTTTCTTTCCATCTGGTTGTATCTCTCTCTTCTCAGTGTCCTCTCTGACTCCAAAATCCTGCCTAGCTATTGGCCATTTAACTTTTTATTAAACCAATCCAAGTGACAAATCTTTACAGTGTACAAAAAGATTACACCACAACAGATAGGATTTAGAATTCCCAAAGACACACACCTCTGAATGTGTGTTTCTTCAGTGAAAAGTATTTGAAAGTGTTTCCAGAAAGGTTGAAGCAAAGAGGGAAGACCCATTCTGAATGTTGAATGTAGACTGAGCCCCCAGTAGTCATCTGTCTGTGCTTCGTGACTGGGGACACAATGTGAGCAATCATTTCATACCCTTCTGACCCCTTTGCTGTGATGGTCTGTAACCTTGAACCACAGTTTGAACCAACACAAATGTTTCTTTCCTCTATTTGACTTGATCAGGAATTTTTGTCATAGTAATAAGAAAAGTAACTAACATAGAACATTAATACTGAGGAGTGATGTTATTGTCATGGTGAACCAGACCACACAGTAATGATTGAACTATGGGATGTGGTTAATAATGTTAAGAACTGTATAGGGTGGTAGGGCATGGTTACTCCAAAGGGGCTTAATGAAGAACATGGGAAGGCACCTACAGAAGCTGTTTTAGCCATGGAAGCAGATTTTAAATGGGCTCTCATATCAACCCCGACCCCCATTGAATATTTTTGTGATGCTTTGAGACTGAATCTGTTTGGTTTTTGGAGAAGCAAAAGGAGGCAGAACCAAAAATATCAAATAATAAGAAGTCCTATTAACTAGTAACAGGGGGAGCTATGACCACAGCCATCCAAACAATGATTAGAAAAATTGGTAATGAGAAGAAAAAAATAGAGCAGTAGGTTTGGAATAAAGAAAAATTTACTCATTTTTTGACAGTAGGATAAAAAGGGATTGTTTTGTTATATCACAGTGTTAGTTAAGTGACAGATTTTCTATAAGGACTACTAGTGTGTACCAGGGGCTTAGGGATACCTTTGTGTGGGACTCAGGGGTAGAGGAAGAGGTTTTGAAGAGTGAGAAAGACTTCAGGTGTAGGTTGAATCTGAAGATAAGTGTTAAAGGCACAGTCATGATGGGAGTTTCCTTCAGGAAACAGTAAAAAGAGTTGGACTTCTACTTATTCATAGCTAGCCAGAGTAGTTTGGATAGAATAGACCATTGTAGGAAGAATTTTTATGGCAGTTAAGTCCCGGGTTTCTAAGTTATTTCCTATGCTTGCCTGACTCAAAAGGAATGCTGAATGAATTTTTGAGGAGGTGTCACTTTTCAGGTAGCTAAAAAAACAGCTTGACATTTTTGTCTAGGGTTGACATTGAACATTATAGAGTTAAGGTTATGTGTTAAGGAAGACATGGCTGTGGTTGGAAGATAAAGCCAGGTCCTTCTCAGCTTGCTTTCTGGGAGACCAGCTGGATGCTGCTGTAATCAGCGGACAGAGGAACTGGAGGAAACTGGAAGATGAATAAGTGCTGAGCGTGGGGAATGGAAGGAGATAGAGAAAAACTGATAAAGTTTAAATGTCAGTGTCATCAACCACTTCAAATAGAATTGGATCTAAAATACTGGCTATTAGCTTTTGAGACACATAATGTTAGTGTTGCAGCTTGGATGGAAAGGTATCCTGGTACTCAGGAGTCAAGGAATAACAGTCTGTAAGTGTAGCAGTTTACAGCTCTGCTCCAGGGAAAGGGTTCCCTAACACAAGTGTCACACACACCTTTAATCGCAGCACTTGGAGGGCAGAGGCAGCCAGATCACTGTGAGTTCAAGGCCAGATTGGTTTACAGAGCGAGTTCCAGGACAGGCTCCAAAGCTACACAGAGAAACCCTGTCTTGAAAAACCAAACCAAACCAATAAAATAGCTTTTCTCTGGCAAGGGAGGGTTTCCCCAGCAAGTTGTTACAGCTCTGCCACACTCTGCTCTGCTTGGTTATGGTGAAAGTTGTTAACTGCCTCTACTCCAGCAAAAATGTCACACAACGAAACAAACCTCCTTCAAAAGATTTATTGGGAAGGAAAAATCCAGGAGGGTGGCTGCCTCTAAGCAGCAGCAAACTGAACAGAATACAGGCCGTATATAGGGGTTTCTATGGGGTTGGTGGTGTCTTGGATTGGTGAATTTTTGTAGCCTGATTCTGGGACAAATTCAGAGATTGGTGTAATTTTCCAGGCTGACTCTGCAGCAAGCTCAGGGATTGGTAGGATATCAAGTTCTGGCCCTGAGGTCAAGTCAGGATCAGGGTGTTTTTCCTTGGCCCAGGTCTCCAGTCTAGTGAGGGGCAGGTTGATTCTTCCTTGGTAATTCTTGCCCGACACATAATACAAATTTGAAAGGTATCAATAATTATCTACACCTGGGAAACAGCTTGTGAAATAAAGGAAAGGGACATATTTTTGGGGTAAATCAAAAAAATCGAGCTTGTCAGTTGTTTGTAATGATAAGCCGCTGTCAAACACTTATTCCATCTGACTCGTGAGTGTCCCCCTAAGAAGTGCTCGCTTCTACGTCATGACTGCCAGGGAAAGTGATTCTTAATCAGAACGTGTTGGATGAATAACTGAATGACCATGTTTGTGCTGGAAGCCGGGGCTTTAGCTAAAGAATCTCAGAACACACACCAAGGAGAATACTGCCATGAAAACTGTTCTCTCTCTCCTGACTCCTTGTCAAAAATGGTTAGCCACAAATGCTCATTCACTTCCTTTTACAAGTTCATTTTGCTTACATTTTAGCTTTCCAATTACAAGTCTGAAACTGAACATTTCTAAATATGTCTTATTATTTTGAGGCTTTAATTGATTTTGAAAATGGCAAAATTTTAACACACATAAGGCTTTAATTGGTATAGAAAATGGTGAAATTTTAATACACATAAAATGTTTAAGATATGGTTAAACCCTAAAATTCTTTGCAAATCATAGTAAACTTGTATTCGAATATTATGTATTTATAATAATGTTTTAAACTGGACTAGCACTCAATTTGTGAAAATAATATTTATAGGATAAACATCTTGGTTATATATTTGAAGTTGATTAATAGAGTGCTTCTAAATTACTAGATTATTATAAAGTTTGTTGCTGTCTGGTCTTTATGCAGTTCATTGAGTCAGTAAATTCTGTGAAAAATAAAAACCTGATAGCGAAATTCTTTATGAGTGGTAATATAGACAAAATCATTGATTTTACTACTATACAGATATACCAGTTTTTGTTTGGGTAATTAGATTTAATTACATGATTATGAGGTGGCTAGCTGCTAATACATTTTATTTGAAATTATTAAATACAGATGGATTTGTAATTGAGCTTTATGAATAGAAAATAAAACTTAAGTGTCTATACAAAGTTATCAATAACTTATATTTGTGGGTGTCTCATTTATTTTATTGTTTAAAAGTCCTAATTAATGTGGTATACACGTATGGGTTTGGTGCGATATTTCTGTGTAGGCATACAGTGTGTGATGCTGCATCAGGGGATGGGCATCTCCATCACCTCAGCATCATCATTTCTTTGTATTGGGATGGAAGTCCTCTCTCCTAGCATTTGAAAATGCTATTTATACTTAAAAGTCATTTATTTGTTTTTAAATAATTTCTTCTGGATCCTCAGTTCTTATACAGAGAACATTGGATTGAACGTTGTAAGACTATTGTAGTCTGAAGGCTCAGATATCTATCTAAGTGTTCAGTTCCAGCTTTATGTCATGTGGCAGAGATTTGTAGGAAGAGACAGTCACCAGCACAGGGAGATCATGGGGTATCTGCTTCAGCTCTGAAGAGAGAGTTAACCATGGCAATGGAGGAGATGACTTTGCAATACTTAAAGAGCCTTCAGGGAAGCCACATACACAAGAGAATCAAGTTATTCCATAGATAAAAAAGGAAGTTAAGACTGGAGAAATAAAACAGGGTTGGGTCATGAAGACGTTTGTTTATCAAACTAGACAAAGTGGGCCAAGTGGAAACTGAATAAATTCATTTTAATTGAAAAAATATAGACTGGATTTGGAAACAAAGGTAATTTTTTCTCATTGAAGAGAACATTTTGTGTGTAGGGTTGGAAGTCTGACCACCACAGGCTGAAAAACCAATAAAAAACAGTGACTATTCCAAAAAATGATGGGGAGGGAGGATATAATTAGGGAGAGAAAGGGATATAAATACAGAAGGGGACAGGAGGATAAAATAACAATAAGGATGTTTGAAAAATTTATAAGAAATTATAATATTAACTACCTAAAAAAACCGAAACACACAGAATTCTCCATATAAATATACATATATACTTTAAATGATGTTTTCCAATCTGATTGGACAATACTCCCTCTAAGAGTCAAAAACCATCTAACAAAAACCCCAACATGAGGCATGAGACGCTCTTCTGAGCTATTGGTTATGGTTATTCAAAAGATTCCCCAATTATTACAGACCATTGGCACTGCCCTTGGTTGGCCCCAGCAGTGGAAGGTAAGGTCTTATTGATGAAACATCATGCACTTCAGACGCAGTGCCTTGAGAACTGACTTGAAAGCCTCCTCATTGACGACTAGCTTCTATGGCAATTTCTAGTACCAGAAGGTGCCATGAAATCTTTCAAAGGAGGGAAGCAACCAATAAGCCTCCCCAGCTATGGTGCCTATGAGCCACAAAATTAACACCATGGCACCATAACCCTAAGGATGCAGTAGAGGCACAAATACATTGGCAGTCACAGTAGCTCTCCAGATGGACTGAACACACACTGAACAAGAGGGAACTCATATTCTGGTACTGGAAACACATGGCTAATGAAGTCATGGATCTTGGAGAAGAACTTACAACAACCACTTTACTAAACCAGCTTCAGCCCTAACTATACTCTAAATATTCGTCTTTATAGCCACAGATGAGGGTAGTTCTCGCCCCTATTAGAGAATAAACTTTTACAGCAGATAGAGACCATTTCAGAAAGCAGCTAATCAAAATACAGATTTATGGAGCCCAGTACCAACAGATACACCTGCAAAAACTCCTCTACCTATGGCCCCAGGGACCACCACAGAAGAGGGCTGGGAAGTTTGTGAGAGCCAGAGAATAATATAGTTTGCCATGTGATTGTGTCTATTAGGATTGGCAGAAACTATGTCCATAAAGTCTCACCAACACGGCTGCTTAACCATGAGTTGAACAAGAATAACAATTGGCCTGCCAATATGGATGTGTATTGGTGGGTGGGGGAGCCCATGAGGCCTCAACTCTATACAAAGAATAAGAAGCAACTGAGAAATGCTGAGAGTGGGAGAAAGAGTCTTCCCCAGGGAAGTGCACACCAATTGGTTGTGCCATACTATACAAATAACATTATAAATACTGTATAAGTTTTATTTATCTATTTAGGATTGTGTGTTGTGCATGCGCGCATGTATGCATGTATGTATGTATGTATGCATGAGTGTGTATGTATGTATTATGCATTTATGTATGTGTGAGTGTGTATATGTGTGTATGTATGCATGTATGTATGTATGTATATATGTATATAATAGCAATGAGAAAAGAAGCTCTTAATTTGAAAAAACAAGGAGAGGCATATGGGATCTGGGCCAGAAGAAAGGCAAGGGGGACATGATGCGATTATATTATTATTTTAAAATAATAAAAGACATAATTAAAAAGAAAATCACTTGACTAGAGACAGTGGTTGTTGGTAAGAAGTTATTTATCTACAATGGACTCCAAATTCATATACCACCAGTATACAGAGTAAGTGTGGAATTTGAGACTTACTATAATAACAAATGATAGGTTTACCATGGTGTGCAATGGTTTGGGTTAATATCTTGTTATATGCTAATTTTGACTTTTTCTAATTGCATAACAAAGGAGGATAGTAATCTAGAGTCAATACATTTGGAGTCTATGACCTGCTGCAGATTCCGTCAAAATCTGGGTTTCCCTGTAGTTTCCCAGCTATTTCCTGAAGAACTTTAGCGTGTGATTTCAAACTCGTGCTTTGAAGTTAAGAACGCAGGAGTAAACGTCAGAAGCGAGAAGCAACCATACATTGTCGCCAGGCGCAAATCAGTAGAGGTTATTCTTAGAAGTCAGAAAGCAAGACATCCCTACAAGCGAGTTGCTTTACCAAAGTTGTGTTTTTTACTTTGTAAGAGCCCACACCCTTCCAGGTGAACTCTCAGTTAGGCCATCTCTCATCAGGGCCACGCTTTGCAGGAGGACCCAGTGCCGTACAGCAGGACCCTTCCACTGACTGGGAAGCAGGAACCTTGAGCTTGCCTCTTCAGGGAGGGTTTGAACTCTGCTGTGTGTTGTTCAGGTGGCCAGGACAGTTAGGATAGTCAGGCTTTGTTACATATCTGAACCAGCCTAACTCTCCAGCAGACAAACAGGTCCAAACTCAAAAGGCTCATGTTTTGGTCACTGTCACCGCTGTGGCTCATTCATGACTGACTGGAAAAAGCCTATGTTTTTTGTTTGTTTTATTTTTATTTTTGGAAGGAGATACTGGCATGTGCTAGGGTTGACTTCTGGTTTTGTCATGTTTTAGATAATATTGTTTTCTGTCTCCAGTGTTTTTAGATTTTCACCAAAAGAATAACCAGTTACTCAAAAACTCAGATTTCATGACAGAAGATGTCAAGAAAGTGTCTTTTTGAGAGGGAAAGAATCAAGTTTTTTTTCCCCAGACAACATAAGTGGAGACAGATAGGTTTAAAACAACTGAGACCACAGAGAAAAAGAAACTCTTAATATTCATTAGACCCCTTCCTTGAACAGTTTTTGTATAATATGATTCAGAAAACCATTATAACTTAACTCCTCAGTGCGCCTCAACTATCCCAAGGAGAGAATTTTATTTCATTAATAGTTGACTGTTGAAATAGGAGCGGTGGGGCTGCGTCCCCAGCACCCCGGCCGCCTGCTAGCTTATGCCCCAAAATAATTACACGGACACTGTATTCTTTTAAACACTGCTTGCCCATTATATCCAGCCTCTTCTTGGCTAACTCTCACACCTGGACTAGCCCATTTCTAATAATCTGTGTAAGCACCCCAAGGTGCGCTTACTGGGAAGATTCTAGCCTATGTCCATCCTGGGTCGGAGCTGCCTGGGAGAGTGGAGCCTGGAGTCTCTGCTCCAGAGAGCAGAGCTGTTGAGTCTGAGCTCACTTCTTCTTCCTCCCAGCATCCTATTCTGTTTACTCCTCCCACCTATCAGGGCTTAACCTATCAGGGCAAGCAGTTTCTTTATTTAATTAACCAATGACCTTCCTCCATCAGTTGACTATTTTTTTTTTAACTTCTCAGTGGTCAACGTATTTGTGCTACCTCAAGTAGCTGTGTGATCCCGTCGAAGCTACAATATTTTTAATTGAATCCTTGTGTGGTGACTCCTTCAAGAAACCTGGAGAGAGCTTAGTTGTTCATTATAGGCTTCTCCCCTCTGACTACTAACTATCCCCTCAGGTCCCCCTTCTGATATTTTAGTTTTAAAGAGTGCCTGGCACTCTAAGCTTAGATTATTTTCATATTTCAAGTCTGAACTCTAACTGAGGAAAAAAATAGAAAGCCATCACCTGGGGTCATGCAGAATCCATTTCATTCTGGGAAAGTCTTTCATTAAGGATCAGTGGGTTTGTCATCTTTTTTCCTCTTCCCTGGTCATCCACTGTTTCCTGAGGAGTTTGGTGGGAAGGGGTTGGAGGCGAGCGAATTTCCAAGAGCCCTTTTCATTCTGTTACTCCTGTCATGTGCTTTTAGACTTTGCATTTCATAAATCACACACACAAATATTTCCTGCTAGAGATTCATCAAATCATAGTGGAAAATACTGCTTCTGAATGTTGCATTTACCCCAATGGCTGACAGATTTATCCTCCCGGTAACCTCTCACCCCTGCCCCCAGACTCCTACATATTAATTTCAGCTTATTTAGACATAAATAAAGACCAGTTAGTGATGTGCCTTGGGAATTATGGGATGCTGCTCTCAACTGGAATTTAAATTTCTACAAGCAATCTTCTCAATTTGTCAGATTTTGGGATCCTTGCCATGCATACTTAGCATTTATTCAATCACTGCTAAAAATGGTGGCATCTCTAGGAAATAACTGGTCTTGTCTCATAAATTTAGTCTTTGAATGAAAGCCAGACACAGCTCATTGGGTCTTTACTATGAAGATCTTTAAGGGATGATTAAAGAACTCTTGGGAATGTTTGTTAGCAAATTGCATTATAATTGTTCATTATCTTCTAACACAACTTTTAACACAAGTAGGGAAATATTTTTGCTGTGAAAATGTAAAATGTATGAGAAAGGAGGTGCTGAATGGGGGCTGCTCTCTGGGGGTTTCAAGCTGTTCTGTAGGTAGAGCAGAATGCTGGAACTTTTCTCAGTAGTGCAACAAATTGAAAACGACATGAGACATCTCTGGATTAATCAAGTTTTCATCCTGATTACAACATGGTTTACTGTGTTTAATGAAAGTAAAAGCTTGGAGCAGAATGGTAGGATGGGTACTGGAAACCTCCTGCCCTCCCACCCTCTTACTCCTTTGTTTCCTTTCATACATGCATAACTGCTTAGAGAGTGGGAAAGCCATGGCTAGGATTTCATTTCTGTATCCCTGAGGGCTCCTGTAGAAGTGCCACCTTAGCAGGCAGCTCTTTGGATTCAATACTTTTCTCCAGGCAAAGGGATCACACAATGCTGAGAATGAAGTGTAGGTTATGATTCTTAGTCATTGTTGATGAAGGCTAAGTTCCAAACAATGAATGAGTGGTGAAAGCCCCTGAGTTCTGTGACTAATCTCCTTGGCCTCTTGGGCTCCTTTGGCCTCATTACATTATTAACTGTGTATTGTCAGGGGATAATTCAAATGCCCATAGTGGAAGTACAATGTATAAACAATTTATAGCTTTCAAAGTTCCTCATTGAGGTAAGATGCTCGTATTTAAAACTTACTATCAGGAGAAAAAAAATAGCAGATTAAGAAAAAGTTATTAAGTGACAGCAAGCTTTTATTTTTTATGACTGTCATGTTATTTATATTAGACTTAACTATTTTACTGGTGACCTTCCTCATCTGCTGTGGCTAAATTTTCCACAAAAGTAGAGTATGAGGTTCCTGAAAGCAGTATCATCTGATTTTGTTTATATATAATGTTGTGTTTTATGGACTATATGTAATAATTTTTTTCTTTTAAACTTATTCATTGTACATAAAGAGCTTAGAAAATGAGAGCAAGTCAAAAGATACATTTTACTGAATATTTTTATCATCTTCCTAGTTATGCTCATACTATAGTATGCCTACTTGTAATCCAATTGGATTTCTTTCCATTTAAACATTATTATGAACACATTTCCTTTACACAATTAGGTTTATATGTTGTCATTTAATATTTGTATAATCTTATATTTCTATGAGTTATTTTTCTGGTCTAAATTATTGGTCATTTAAGTAGTTTCTAACTTTATATTGTTATAGACAAGTTTCTGAAATAAATAAAATTATTTATTTATTTTTGTGTGGGGGGGATGTTTTTCCTGCGTATGTGTCTGTGTGCCATGTGCATACAGTGTTCATGGAGGCCGGAAGAGAGGGCATCAGGTCCTGTGGAACTGGAGTTACAGATAGTTGTGAGCTGCCATGTGGGTGCTTAGAATAGAACCGAGGTCCTCTAAAAGAGCAGCTAATGCTTTTAACAGTCACATATCTGACCATTCCATATAAATAGTTTTCAAGCCAGTCTCTTCATACATGAACAAATTAGAACAAATTTCTAGAAACACAAGTTCTAGGTTACTAGTACTGATTAGGGCTTTTGATATCTGTTGTCAAATTTTTCAAACTAAAATATACATTAATAAATAATTATTCTTGGTTACAGGACTCTTGGGTATATACCCAGAAAATTCAAAATACCACAGAGATTTGCACAACTATGTTTATTACTGCACTGTTCACAATTGCCAAAACATGGGAACAGCTTGGAGTTAAAGAAAGATATGGCATATATACTCAAATGAATCCCATGCAGAAGTAAAGAAAAATAAAATTATGACATTTGCAGGAAAATGAATAGAACTGGAAAGGAATAAAATGGATAGAAATCATTATGTTAAATGTAATATTCTAGAAAGATAAATGCTTTCTCTGATATGTGGACTATAGATTTAAAATTATATAAACATGAGTGTGAATGTAAATTTGTACATTTATAAAAGATAACTCATCTTGCTGGATATGAGTGCTCTTTCATTCAATATGTGTTTGAATTGTCATTATGCTTACAGATGAAGCAATGTCACATGTTCTCATTTATACTGTCTTCATGACTAATGAAGTTGAAGGCCTGACCGTATTTTCACTGAAACATCTATAGTTTCAAATAGATTGCTGTATTTTTAATGTTCGGAATACTTTTCTGTTCAATCTGTTTGTAACTTTCTTAAAACATAAATTCCTTGTCTACTAGATATAACACTTTCTATTTTGAAATAGTTAAGTGCTTAATATTTACAGTCATGCATCTAGAATATTCTGATCAGCTTCAGTGAGAGACCCTATCTCAAAAAACAAGGTGGAGAACAATTGAGGACGACACCTAATATCAACCTCTGGTCTCCACACCACTTACTCCCCAAAGTCATATGCCCCTTAACCATAGGACTATGTTCCGAGAAGTCTGCTGTCAGTCTGTCTGTCTTGCCATTGTACTGAATGTACTCCCGGAGATCTAGATCGCATGCCTGTCTATTGCTCCTGTCAAGCATGTTGCTGTTTGAAGACAACTGCTACACAGTGGTGTGCAACAAAAGACAGAGGTAAAACACTAAGCAACAAGAATTTTCTAGTTCTGTTAAAATATTTTGGAACTGCTTTTGTTGATCATATGATCTGTCATTGATCTCTTCCTTTCAGGGGCCATGGTTTCTCACTATGCCTGCTTTCATTGATCACTCTTGATATTGTTACAATTAGAATCAGGATTTATTCCCTTTTTAAAGTCTAGGATTATGCTTCATCTTCTCACTCTCTGTATTTATGTATGATCGTAGAAATATTTGTGTGTTCACACTCTCTTCTCTACCTCTTGGCATTTCTTCCACTTGCCAGCCTTTGATCATTGCTGTCAATGATGTTTACACTGGTTGTTTACAGCCATGTTATTTACACCTGGTTGTTTACAACCATGCTGTTTACATCTGATTGTTTACAGCTATACTGTTTACACCCGGTTGTTTACAGCTATACTGTTTACACCCGGTTGTTTACAGCCATGTTATTTACACCTGGTTGTTTACAACCATGCTGTTTACACCCGGTTGTTTACAGCTATACTGTTTACACCTGGTTGTTTACAGTCATGTTATTTACACCTGGTTGTTTACAGTCATGCTGTTTACAGTGGTTGTTTACAGCTATACTGTTTACACCCGGTTGTTTACAGCCATGCTGTTTACAGTGGTTGTTTACAGCTATACTGTTTACACCTGGTTGTTTACAGCTATACTGTTTACACCCGGTTGTTTACAGCCATGTTATTTACACCCGGTTGTTTACAGTCATGCTGTTCACACCTGGTTGTTTACAGCCATGCTGTTTACACACGGTTGTTTACAGTCATGTTATTTACACCTGGTTGTTTACGGTCATGTTATTTACACCCGGTTGTTTACAGTCATGTTATTTACACCCGGTTGTTTACAGTCATGTTATTTACACCTGGTTGTTTACAGCTATGCTGTTTACACTGGTTGTTTACAGCCATGTTGTTTACACCTGGTTTTTTACAGCCATGGTGTTTATATATGGTTCTTTACAGTCATGTTGTTTACACCTGGTTGTTTACAGACATGCAGTTTACACCTGGTTGTTTACAGACATGGTGTTTATATATGGTTGTTTATAGTCACGTTGTTTATACTGGTTGTATACAGTCATGTTGTTTACAGCTGACTGTTAGAGCTGTGTTGTTTACACACGGTTGGTTTTACTTGTTCTAGCTTTAATTCTGTCTCGTTTGTTGGTTAACTTGACTAATCTTAACTGTGATAGCTTGCATTCTAGAAGTAATATTTTATCATTTAAAGATTGCCCATTTTATAGATTTTTATTTATTATCTGCATTGTTTTTCTTTAAATGTAGCCAACTTAATACTTTAACTTAGCATTTGATTATTCCAGATACAGTAATTTCTGGGTCTATTTGAGTTGCTTGTTTTTTTTTTTTGAGTCTTATTCGTTACCACTTACTTCTTGTGAGCACACAGTTATTGAAGTTCTATGAGAGTCTACAGGGTTTTGCGCAAAGGTTCTGTTAAGTATTTTCTTAATACATCAAACCTCTCTGCTGATATAAAGAATCCCAACAGACCAAATCAGACCTAATTAAAGATGCCCATGTTTAATGGAGTGCTCCTGGGTAGCCCCAGAAAAACATGGAGAGGGGAAGACCACATGAAACCTGGAGACCATGTGTTCATTCTCTGTGGGGGCAGTTTAAATAGCCTGTGGGAGTGGTCTTGACCTTCCCTGGGGAAGGGTTACTGTTTGACAGGCTTTCTTGACCCTACCTGGGGAGTGGTCACCATTTGGCAGACTTTCTTGGAGGTGGAATTTGGACTGAGGTGACTCCCAGGGAAGGGAGCTTATGTCAGGAGCTGTGTAGAAACCCTGAGCCAAACATTCCAGATATTTTGGATAAAGGGGTGCCAGCAATGTGAGATGAAGCCCCTTAACCAAATGTTTTAGACTCCTTGGATAAAGGGGTGCCAGCTCAAGTCTGGCTCCTTCCTGTGGGCATGGGGCAATGTGGGAGAGCTGGGAGTTGGTGGACTCATGCTCAGTGAGAGGTGTGGCTGGAGCGGCATCCAGTATACTGTTATCTTAGAGACCTCAGGACACTGTTTTTTGAGGGATATGAGAGGCAGCTGGCTAGGAGAAAAAATATATTGTTATTATTGGCCCTATGAATGGGGCTAGCCATCGGAAGAGTCATTAACTGCCAGAAAGAATGGGACACAGAAGTGCCCTGGTTGTACAGGTGAGGCAAGGGTGTATAAGTGGGACACAATAGCAGATAAAACCAGATTTTAGTTGGTAGGTGTCCTTGATCCAGGAGAGTTTGTACCAATGGTGAAGTCTTAAGAGCTTGTGCAGGTGTTGAAGTTGTGTGGAGAGTACTTTGTCAGTTGGTCTTGGCCCAGACAGCAGGAGTGACCTGTAAAATATGCTTGAAAATGGGTGGGGTTAAAATTAACTTTGGAGACTGTTAGTTTTTACCAGATTTTTGATACAGCAGCAGAACTTTTCCCCAGGAAACACGATAGTTTTTTTTTTTTTTAACAAATTTTATTTGGTGATATCTTTTCTTCTCCAAAATCTTCTGAACTACTGTAAAATGGGTAATTAACACAGAAGATCCTACGCAGTTAAAAATTTTTGCTTACCTTAGGTAAAATCCAAATCTTGTATATATTGAATTTTCCATGTGTCACAATTATTGATAGTCTAGCTAAGAATTAGAAACAGACACACAGTAGTTTGGAAGGGAAACATTGGCCTTATTTACTTTCACAAGCATGGGGCCTGTGACAATGATGGAGAGAGGGATGCCTGGACAATGGCAGAGAGAGGGATGACTGTGAAGATGATGGAGAGAGGGGAGACTGTGAAGATGATGGAGAGAGGGGAGACTGTGAAGATGATGGAGAGAGGGGAGACTGTGAAGATGATGAAGAGAGGGGAGACTGTGAAGATGATGGAGAGAGGGATTCTTAGTTAAGCCCTATGGAAAATTACAAAATTCTTCATCCTGGAGTACAGTTGTGTTTTCTAATCAGGATTCTCTTTACTTGGAATAATTTCCATTTAAAATGGAATTTACTGTACCAAGCAGTAAAATTAAGCTTTCAATTACACCTGTCACTCTGAGACTTGTGTAGAATAGCATGCATCTAGCTTTTGGAAATGACCTCAACCATTTAGCAATTATTTGTTGACCCTATCAGTTTCTTGCTAGGCTTTGCACTAGGTAAAAAAAAAATATTCCAGGCTTCATCAACTTATAGTATGTAGAAATAAGTTTTATTAACAGAACATGTAAATTATTACACTTATTTAAGAAGACCCAACAACTAGAAATTCGACTGAAACTAAGAGAATATGGCAGAAGCCAGGGCTTCTCTGATGTTTCTGGGTTTCATTGTGCTTTTCAGGTATAGTTAGGGGCTCAGCTCTTAGTGCCTGACCTGATAGTCCTACATGAGCAGATGAAGGTTTGAGTGATCACGACTGCTTTATGGATGGCATTTCTGGAAGTTGGTTTGCTCGTTAGCTGTTTCTCATAAAGCCACAACTGTACCTTTCCATGTGCCCACTTTTTCTAATATGGTGTTAGGAACATTGTAGGTATTCAATAAACACATGTAGATTAATCCAAAGGAGGCCACAGGAAAATCACCACCCTGCTTATTTTAATGTTCTGCTTGATTGCATTCTAGATAAATGGTGGCTTACAGATGAGAGACAAAAACAGGATCTGATGGAATCAAAGAACGACGTACTCAGGGGAGTTTGCACCACAGCTCAGGTAATTTGAACCTGCTGTCAAGAATTTTAAATATCTTTCCTTTGATTTAGTTTGTTTTTATGTGAGCTTAAGCTTTGGGTGATCTTTGACTTGGACTTTTTAATCTCACATCAGGCTTTTTTAAAAAAGTGATTTGCATTTTTGCTTTAAAACCATTGCCCAAAATATCCTTGAAAAAGGACGTCTGTGTTCACCTTAATACTTAAAAATCATTTGGAGGCAGTTCAGTTAAACATGAGCGAGAAAATAAACTCAAAGCAGAATGAGAAACCTCTGTGTTCAGAGGCTCGCTGCATATCATTTATGCCTGAAAAAACAGTAGATTTGTTTGTTTTAATGTCCAAAAACCTTGACTCATGAGTTTAAAAGCACTTGCTGACCAATAAATTAAAAATAGCAAAGAACTTACTCTTAAACCGAGATGGTATTAACTATCCATCTCTTCATTGTGGGACATGAAGAGTTCGAAATAAGCTGCTCATGTCAGGAACCACTTAGGCTGTCTTCTCTGTGACACCCCATGTAGCTTAGCTGAGTTATCCGATGGACTTGGCTCCCTAAGACCACCCGAAGGTAAGGAGTTCTTATTATTTTTAGTGTAAATTATTCGGATAGCTAATCTTTATAAGTTCATAACACCCAGTAATTGCTCAGTCATTGCCGGGCCACCTGACCCCTGCTGACTTGTGGGTTGAATTAAATTGAGTGAAATAAAAGGAGGGAAGGAAATGGTGTGTTAGGAACCAGCAGTGAAAGGCTTAGCTTACTTTAAAAATGTTGTTTTAAAATTAGAGATGATATACGATAATTTAGTTAAACACGAAGAAATCTTGATTAATCTCCTCATATATCTATATTTTGTTGATTAACCCTGGGAGATTTTGCTTTCTGGATCTCTGTTTTCTCTAGAGGAGTTGGTTTATGGATCTTTGCTTGGTATGATGTTCCCTCCCAGGCTGCTGATAAAGGCGGGCCTCTTTCCCAAGTGAAATTTTTATTATCTTTGTAGAAAAATGTTGATGACAATATCTTTTTTATTACTCTTTAAACAGAGCCTCTTCATTCCTTCTCAACTGAATATGATAACATTCAATTATTTAATATTTAATGAGTAATTTGGGGTCAACAAACGCCTCTCCCTTTCGCCAGTCATCTCACAGGGTAAGTGCACCCAAGAAAACATGATAAAAGCACAAGACACACGCTCCTGTCCAAGTCATTTATTCGGCCTCTGAATTTGATTTTGGAGATGACACCACAGATAAAATGGCCTGTTAGTAATTAATCATGTCTGTTTGTTTAAGCCCTGAGCATGGTGAGGCATAGACTGTGGGGGTATAAAGGTTGACGTTGTTACTATCAACTTGCAGTTAGAAGGGGTGATCACATTTCTATCAGAACAACCAGCACTTGGGCAGCAATGAGAGACAGCTATGACCAAATTCTTCAACCAAGCATCATTGGTAGGAAGCACCATGGGAGCTCCTTGTGTGTGGGTGAGGTGAGTATCCATCAAGACGTTCAACTGCAATAGGGTCACATCGCACTAAAAGATTGCGTGTTAAAGTCATAGCCCAATATAAAAATTATATAAAGTCGATGTTCTTAAAATTCTCTGCGATTGCTCCAAAGTTCCTTTATATAAAAGTCACAAATGCGTGTTGCAGCGAATGGGTGTCCCATGTGTTGTCTCTGAGCATCGTGGTGTTTTCCTTACTGTTGAAACAGAAAGTGGAGGAAACCAGTGTGAATTTATCCTTCCACTATCACCTCTAGTGTTAAGATTAGGAACTGAAGTCCTGTGGGACACGTGAGTCATAACTGCCCCTTCGATGGGCAGAGGGAAGAATTACTCACACATTGGTTATTTTCTCTCAACCTTTCTATTAAATCATATACATCAGTTATATAAATGAAGAGTTGGGTGTGCTGGAAATTATCCACTTGTGTGCCTGCTCTTTTCTGTTTTCATATGAACAGTGAATGCATGGGCATCTGTTTTTAGTTGACTGTATTTGATGATCATGAGGCATGCTTAGTTCAGTATGTTGCTTTATTTCTCTATGATTTGTTTATCTTAAAAAATTAAGTCTGCGGCTATCTTATTTAGGACTTTGTATTTTCTAGTATCACTTACACCTACTTCCCTTTTCCTTTACTTTCTTCTAAGGAAAGACACCCTACACCTGTTCTCTTCTGTCCTGGAGTCATCATTCTCATTCTCTCTGGAAGAGAAAGTTACAGATTAGCAAAAAATTGTAGAGCACATGGTATGATGCACAGGGAGAGGCTGAGGTGTAGGGAAGAGACTTTGCAGAGCAGTAGTGGGGAAGATAGGAACATTGGATAGCTCAAGGTACCGTGTTGTTAACTGACAACTAAGCTGGTAGACAGAGGGTAAGTGTTATGGCTATTCAGGCAGGAAAGCATGCTGATCTGGAGGTAGTGGCCCAAGAAGGGTCAAGGAGGAGGCTGGGATTGCCCTGGGCTGGAAAGGATAGGTAGGACTCAGATATAGAAGTAGAATTTGACACACAGACAGAGATCAATTCAGCCTTGTACTGGCCCTATATAGACTGTGCGGGATGGTGATGGGTGAGTAAAAAGATAATGCAGAAAAATGATTTTGGTGAAGGTTTTGACAGAGATTTAAACAAAGCCGAGTGTAGGGCACAGAGCATAGTGGGATCCTAGTGAATTCTGACTTAAGAAGGATGAGGGATCTTTTAAGTGGCTCATTAAAGAAAGATAAGGGTCTTTTGGGTATAGAATGAAAGTCATTTTAGATCAAACACAGCACTCCTCCCAGCCATGGCCTTGGAAAGTATAAGAAGCCCAGGGTGGGTGAAGGGTAGGCGTGTGTATGGAGGAAGACTGTGCACAGTCTTTCACGCTAAGAGATGATGTATATTTTATTTTGTAATGAAAGAGGAGTCAAAAGAAGCAGCAGCACTTCTTCAGGTCTGTTTTCTGGTGAGAAAATGTCTTTTGGTATGGTGGCAGGGAGGACAGGTAAGGGACTGGAAACCACAAGACTGAGTGGAATTCTGATCAGTGTGCCTGGAGACAGGCACAGAAGAGCTGCTGTATAATCATTTGCCAAATGAAAGCTCTCATTGCTCTAATAGTCTAAGGACAGGGCAGGAGCTCACACTAGGGCTTTAGTAATGGAGGTGGAGAGAAAGTCCCGCTGAGTGAGGGTTGTGAGGGAGAATTCATGGAGCCCTTTGTAGGATGGATGTGGTAGAGCTGATGAGGAAGAAGGAAAAGCTGGTGCTTCTGACTTGAGAGATGCATTTACTTCAATTAAAACATAAAGTACAGGAAGTACCGTGGGACTTGGGTAGTCTTTTCAAAGTCACTGGTTTGTTTAAAGGGCCTATACCAATCAACCATGGCCGGTGGCTGGTGGGAACATGGATCTGCAGAGGAGGCTTGAGATCAAGGCTGCAGATGCAGGCTCAGAGTCCTGCACAGAGGAGCTAGGTAAAAGGTAGGTTAGGACATGCTAGAACAGATGGCTTCTCTGAGGAGGAGAGAGGAGGGGATACAGAGGTGAGCAGTGCCTCCCTTCATACACACTTAGAACCCAAGCAGAGTACCTTGTTCAGGAGGACATATTTGCAGTTGTCATTTGTCTAGTTAAAATGAAATAATAGTGGCTTAGAGTGGGCCCTAACTGAGTGGCTCCTGTCTTAACAAGAGAACACACACACACACACACACACACACACACACACGGCCATGAGAACACAGAGGCAGGCATTGGGGTGATGAGATGGTGTGTGGGTGCTTGCTTCTGTCAGTCACATGTCCTGGGGCAGTCCTCAGATATGTTGGAATCTGTCAGTGAGAAGAAGCTCGGGAGAGGATCCAAGAAATAGGCCAGGGTGAACAGCCCAGAGGGAAGGGCAGAGGGGGCATGGGCATGTGCAGATGTGGTTGTACTAGAGGAGATGCCTCAAGATGACAGCAGGCTAGAGATAGTCTCATGAGTACATGGCAACATTTGAAGTGCTGTGCCAACGCTCACATTTCCAAAACAGGATAAACTGGGTCTGGGCCTAATCGGCAGTCTCACGTTCTCTGCGTGTGTCTGATGCCTCCACTTTTCTGTCACCCTTTGAGTTCAGATTTCTCTTCTACATTTTCCCTCTGTCCTTTCTGGCTGCCCATCACCAGATCCAGTCTCTGCCACTTACATTCCTGACCTTCTCTGCCTTATTAGAAATTCCTTCTCCTTTGGGTTCTCTGCTGGTCTCATTCTCCCAGGGTCCATTCATCCTACACCGTGTATTGTGGACTAGGTGATGCTCTTATTTCAACTGTGACTTCCAGTATCCTTCAGACCCTTTATGAAGTCATGAAATAAATGAATCACCATGATAATTAACACATACCAATCCCATTAAGATATGCTTTTACATGTGAAGTCCCTTTATCCTAATTTTGGTATGAAATATTGAGCCTTAATTTTAATATGTATCTATTTAGAATTCCTTATTCTATGTTGATTTTTGCATTTATTTCTTTAGTGTTTCTGTGGGTGCATGTGTGTGTATATCCAATGGCCTGGGAGTCTGGTCTCTCCTCCACTATGAAGGTTCTGGGAATAAAACTTAGGGTCCTTGGGTTTGGAGACAAGTACCTTTATCTACTAGACTATCTTACTGGTCCATGAAATTGGAAATGTTTTCTTTAGAAGAACATTGAAGAAAACTCAGAAAATGTGGAGAAAAGGTGAAAAAACAATTACCAAAATTTCATTTTAATATTTTGTAATGCTGAGAAATTTTAGTTTTACAAGCAGAGTTATAACCACATGTTTAAGACAGTATGTGACACATGTTTATTGCCTTCTAGGTTAATATTATATAAACATTTTCATGTTATCACTAATGTTGATAGATATTTGCCATAGCTGCATAGTATTCTCTTATTAGTTATGTAGTTTTTCTTTCTGCAATGTTGCTTTTCTGCTATTTTTATCATAAATAGTAGTACAATAGTATATTTGTACACAAAGATTTTATCTGAGGTTTTAATCATTTGAATGATATATATGTGTGTGTGTGTGTGTGTGTGTGTGTGTGTGTGTGTGTGTGTGTGTATCATATATATATGTGCCATATATATATGACACATAGATACATATAGTCATGTTATAACAAGGTTCCACTAATTTGCACATTAGTATTCTGTGCAAGTAGACTTTATCTTCCTCTTGCTAAAATGCCTATTTAAAATTTCACTCCCTAATTACTTGTCCTTTAATTCTACAAGAATACTGATGGTGTGTAAAAAGATCTATAATATACGCATTTTATAAAATATATGCTTATTAAGAACCGTTAGTAGGAACCAAGTTGGTGACAAGGGCCTGCTTTTTAACTAACAAAAGCATATTTATTTGGAAGCAGAAAGCTGAAAAGTAAAGATCTGAAAACTTGATACAGTCTTTGAGGCCAGGGGCTGTCTGCTTGATTCTGTTATACTATTTTTGTATGCCTTTCTCTATAATTCCTCAGCAGAATAAGAAAATATTCTTAATTTCTTGATCTTCAGTAAGAAAACTATTCCAGCTGAGAGGGAACAGCTTCCTTTGCAGATGGAGATTTACATACCCTTTAAACAAACAAACAAACAACTTTTCTCAGGGGCAAGTGCAGAGGAGCATCTCCCTTCTCCCTCACTATTGCTGTCCATTGGCCAAATGAAACAATTTTGTAGTCCTGTGAGTGAAGGGAGTGTGCTCCCTGTGGTGTACAGGGTTGGCTCCAAGCTGTAATTAAATTCTTCCTCCTAATTTCCACAGAAGTCCTGTCTATTTGCAGAGGAGACCATTCTCTGTGAGTCTGTCCAGAGTCTGAGTGCTGACACTTTATAGAAAACAACCAATTCTGATTTCTGGAATCACTTTCTCTAGCTTCCTGGATTTCAGGTCAGAATGAAAGAGAAGGTACCAGTGGCTGGAGAATCTTAACCGGGCTTTCCGTACTCTGGGATTTATGAAAATTCAAACCACTAAGAGCCTGATTTTGTAAAATCTTAAGCAGTCATGAAAGGAGTAACGTTAAGCAAGGCAAGCTGCCTGCCAGCCTTGCGGTCAGCAGCCCTGCTCTGGCCTGATTACTTAAGTCCATGTTTTTCCTAAATCAGTCATGAACCAGTAATTATCAAGTTTTGCAATACTAGGCGAGACCCTTGAGAATAGCAAATGATTTGCAATGTTAAGTTGATAGCTTTTTTGAAAAGAGACAATTTGCCTTCTCTTGATGGATTTCTCTGGGTCCTGGGCAGAACCTGTCTTAGAATTATGGGCTTTGCCTGTAGAATTACGTTCACTATGACCAAACATCATGTATTTGCTTACTTTCTCCTAAAATGTTGTTAGTATGTGGTGTATTGATTTCATTTCCATTCATTTGTCTTAACCGATTAAACCAAATTCAGTGAGCGGGGGAGGAAGAAGATGGGAGAAGTCACGATGGAAATTTAGGAATCAAGGTTATTTTATTTTGTTTCTTCTAACATGATATGAGATGAGCTGCCTTTTCTTCTCCTGTAAGAGCTTCTTCTTTGTGCATTGGCACAGTGGAGTTCAGAGCAGGAAGGGACCTTGCACGAAGTTGCTGACCCAGTATGCTGTTTTCTGAAGCTCATAGGAGTCTCATCTCAGAACTGGTTGGGTCTAGATTCAAATGCGGCTCTTTTTCTTTCTTGAAGAGTTACAGCAGATACACCAGCAACAGTGTGGTGACTTTGTTTCAGGATCAGAAAATTACATATTTTGCCAGTTGTTTTGACACCATGCCAGGTTTTCAACCAACTTGCTTCTTGGAATGGACCCTCAAACAACATTCCTCTTATCCAGTCCACCTTTGAAGCTGTGCAAAGCCCTCAGCAGATCCATGTGGCTGGCCCATCCACACACCACTGGTTTTCTTCTGGAGAAAGTCTTCCTGAATACATCTTTGGTGACATATTTGCTGGAAGGCTACCCAGAGTCCCCTTTCAACAACCATGATGGCCACTTGAGTTGGACTTTCCAGAGGTGTTAGAGGAGTCTCTCAAGGTCCTCTAGAATATTACTGCTCTTTTCTTCACAGGTGTTGTGTTTTGCTAGGTCTTTGTCTGATGATCTTGAACCCCTTTGAGTTCTGACATTCTGAGACTCTCAGCCATCCCAGCTACACTCTGTCAGTTCAGGCTCTAGGTGGAAAGTGTATCTTCTCACCCTCTGGTTCTTTGCCACCATTTATTCGGGCTCTGGTACTTCAAATAAGCCTATCAATTGCTGATGCTCAGCATGATGACATGCTGCAGTGTGGTTGCCCAGATATTGCTCTCTCTCTCTCTCTCTCTCTCTCTCTCTCTCTCTCTCTCTCTCTCCCCCTCCCCCCGTGTGTGTCGAAGTTCTCACAATCACAGGACTGGCAGAGGGACCACTGATCATCACCCCTACAGGAGCCCTGCCAAGTAATTTTCCAGCTTTGCTAGAAACATGTTATCTCCCAGGGAGGTTCATTGTTGTTAAGACAGCTCTGATTGGTGGGAAATTCTCATACATATTGAGGGATACCTATCCCCATATCAAGTAAAAACAGAATTCCTATTGATTAGATTCCCCAGAGCCTTTCCAGGGTTGACTTAATCTGCTATTTCTGGGAGGTACATGGATTTACATTTGCGAAATTTTGGGGACACTGCCTCTTGCTGCTGCATGCTACCTTGCGTCATCAATGGGCCTGTGGTGGGCATTTAATGAAAAACACTTGCTGAACTATGCAGAGCTATGTTCAGGAGAAAGCACTGAAACTTGGAGTATAGTGCTTACAGCATGTCTCATTGTCTCGGCAGCTACTTTCTTAGGCTCTTAGTTATTTTATATGCAGAAGCCTTGCCTACAGAGCTAGCTTTTAAGCTCCTTGGGGTGTGGACCTGTCTTGAGGTGTAGTCTCTAATAAGCCCGACTCGTGACCTCAAATTCATATTAAAACTTAACAAGAAAGCGAAAGCGCAAGAGCAGCACACTCAGTCCCAGAAGGGGCTGCTTTCCTTCTTTGCCCTAGATGTTGTCGTGATACTTGTGATGTAAATGATGGGGGGTTACCGTGGTGAATGAACCAAGGACCAGGGCTATCTTACTGTGGGTCTTAGACTGATCGATCCCCCAACACAAATTTTCCTAGGCTAACTTACAAAATCCTACTCCATTTCTGCCCTTGATGAAGTGCTCTCCAATGGCTTAGCTAAAGAAGGGGTTAAATTGATGCTTGGGTGTTGGTTTGGCAATCTGACACCCACATACCAGAAACACCCTTCTCCACTCATCTGCCTGCTGCCTGCTTCCTCATTCTTCTGCCTCAGCAGGATTGATTGTTTCTTTGTGGAACCTTCCAGATCCACCCAGGCAGAGGATCCACCTTGGATTCCTTGCTCTCAGTGTACTGTGTAGACCATCTGGTCTTCAGACATGCGACTCTGTATAGGTACTACTTGTTTCTACCATGGTTCCCCATGTTCTTCTGGAAGAAAGAGGCTGACTCTCATCTCTCTGTGTTCCTACTGTGCTAAAGCCAGCACAAAATAGGAAGACCCTCTCCACCTATTTCTGAAGGAATCACTTCCGGAATAGGTGGGTTGTTCCCACAGACAAATGCATTTGCAAGCGCTAGAGAATCCATGTTACAAAGAAACTTGTGAAACATGCCGTTTATTTGTAAAGTTTTAGGCTTCCTTGCTCAGAGCTTTGTCTAATCTAGGCATGGCTAAATTATACGCTTTCACTTAGCCACAGTGAGGGTCTTGTGGTCTGGGTAACCCTTGAACTGAAACAGAAGCAAAGTGAAGCAGTCCCGGAGGATATAGAATCACTGGAGATGTGTACCAAGAGAGTGCAAAATGACAGTAGAAAGCAATATCCCTGGGGTGTGGCAAGCAAGCTCAAGTAGGGAAAGCAATGCGCTTTACAGTCTGAATGAATAAATGAGGCTTAGCAGGAGGCAAGAAATGTGCATCCTGGCAGGTAGAGTTCTTCCACACCTAAGGGAGTATTGCCATGAAGCCCTTTATCATTCGTTCATCCTCTCACTCAAGTGTTCATTGAGGAGCTACTGTGAAAATGCTTCCAGGAGGCAGTGTGTGACCTTACCGTCTTGAGAAAAGAACATGTCTATTTGTCTATGGAGTGGGAACTGCAAAAGCTCATTTCCCAGCATGGAACACACTGTCAGGGCTGCTGTGACCGTGGCTTGGCACACATTCCTCCTTGGAAGGAGAGAGTTCCTTTAGGAGATGTTGTTTCCTGTTAAGATTTACCCTGGAAACTGCCTAGGCTCCCACGAAATCAATAGGTACAGTAGGATCAAAAACCCATGGGTGGTCCTTGGACTTCCCACAGGGCAGGGAACCCTGATTGCTCTTTGGGCTGATGAGGGAGGGGGGCTTGATTGGGGGAGGGGGGGGGGGGGGGGGGGGGGGGGGGGGGGGGGG
>NW_026068101.1:2175272-2249496 GCF_014885135.2 Alexandromys fortis
TTTTTTTTTTTTTTTTTTTTTTTTTTTTTTGTCTTCATAGTTTTAGGAAACCATACACTTTTCCACCGAGGCTATTCATGAACTTAAGAACAAAATAGTTCACATTTTCAGATGGGTCGGAAAGACCTTCCTTTCTTTTGGCCAAAATGCACTTCTCAGCCATGCAAACCTCTGATTCTTGGTCGGTATGTTCAAATCGTAGCTCTTTCTATCATTACTGAGGCTGGGGAGGATTAAAGAAGAAATCCTCAAGTTTAACAAGTGCTCGTTTGGGAGAGAGCAAAGACTCTCTACTGAAGATGCAGGTATAGAAAATGACAGGCGGAACTCCAACACCTCCCATCTAAAACTAAGTCACAGAATCTACTCTAAGAGCTCAGGCTTTAGTTTATGCATGTATAAAACAAGTAGCTCCAAAGCAATCTTCCTTTTAGCTCCAGAATTGTAGATTGGAGCTGACTGAACAGGTAAGCTGTTTTTTGTTCTCTGGGATTTGTTTTTTCTTTCTGGCCATGTGACTTTGTATTAGTGAACTAAAGACCCATTGAAGATCTCATGCAATGAAAAGGTTAAATTGCAGGGCTAGAGGGAGATTTGTAGAACTGCCTGTCTTATAAAAAGAACATTTAATTGAGGTTGCTCGCTTACAGTTTTAGAGGTTCACTCCATTATCATTATGATGAGATGCGGCAGCTTGCAGGAAAACATGACACACTCCTCCAACAAGACCACACCTACTCCAACAAAGTTACACCTCCTAATAGTGCCACTCTCTTTGGAGGTCATTTTCCTTCAAACCAACACACTGTCCCATTGATACTGTGACACTTTTAAAATTTTTTTCATAAAATACTAAATTTATTAAGCGGCTTGTATGTGCTGGGCACTATTCCAGGTGCCAGCAATCCAGTATTTGGGGTGGGAGTACACTCACGCTTTAGGTGATTCGTGGAATTCAATTATATGCTCACATAGTTCTTAAAATATGAATGAGAACTTGAATTAGCATGAATGTCCCCAAGGGTCTTTGAAGCAGGGGTCATTTTGAAGCTTGGCAGAACTGCCAGGGAATAAGCTGGAACTAGGGACAAAGTCTGGAGTTGAGGAAACTGTGCCCTTTGTTGAAGGACCCTGTGGATATGTGTGTGGTCCTTGAGAAAACTGCAGTTTCCATAGTCGCTTCTATGGAGATCCCAGTTAGTACTGTATCTTGTTAGAAATGTCTTTTCTACATTCTCTGTTCAAGTCGTAGAATGTTTAATTCAAAATATTTTATTAATTTTTTTTTTTGCCAGATCACCATTATTTTCCCTGGTTTGTTTTCTCAGTTTCTTATATCTGCTTGGATTGTATAAAGTAGAGAAACACTCTTAAATTAGGCAGCATTAATTGTTTTGGACGTGAGAAAACTCTAACTGTACGTTACTGAGATGAAATGAGCAGACACGTACACACTGTGGTCACAGTCAGTTTTCTGGCTACTCCTGGTTGTCACAGAGCCCCCACCCCCTTGCCTTGCTATTCAGAACAGCACACACATCATCTACGATAAACGGCTTGGTAACCATTAGGCTTGGGTAGAGAGAGCATTTGAACTCCCTTCAACTTGGCAAGAAGAGCAGCCTGGAGTCCAGTGATTAGTTTTAGGGTGATGTTTGGGGAATGACACAGTCTTTCAGAATCATTCAGGGCATTCCAAGGGGAACTGGGGAGTGGTTGAGATGGCCTGTGTGCTTCTGGGAATGCTTGAGGAAAGAGATTAGAGGAGGAAAATGCTTGTTAAATTCCACTTAGAGATCTGAAACACAATCGGCACCACTGCAGGTTTATAATAAAGTGGAATGATAAAAATAAAAGCTGGTGATTTTTTCTTTCTGTTCCTAGTTAATAAAAATGAGTTGAATAGAACCATGAAGGTGAAACAAAATGTATACTGTAAAGGTTGCTGAGGAGGGGTACTGAAATTCCCTCTGGCTGTATGTTATAAAGAGAGGGCTTACTGGGGAGTAATGCCTGGTTAAAGATCTATCTGTCCGGGAAACCTCTAGATGTAAAATAGGTAATGTTTTTGTGCAGATGGTGACAACAAGGATGGCTTTCTTGAGTGGCCCACGTAGAGAAGAACTGAAGGAGGCAGTGCGAAGACTTGGGTAGGACATGGATCCGAGGGCAGAGCACGGCAGGCAGTAGTTCCTGGACTCTGTGGTTTTAGGTACATTCTTGATTCTCCTTCTGTAGGGAGCAGAGAAAGCCCTGAGTAAGTGAAGTCCTGAGTGATGTATGTGTTGACCTGAGCCAGGTCACATCAAAAGTCCCAGATCCTTGTGGTCCCATGGAGAAATGGCAAAGCCCTTCATGGGGGACTGAGTGCAAGTGTTGACACTGTGTGCAGAAAATGTCCATCATAGCTCCTCCACAGATATTTATGGCTTGAGCTGTTCCCCCACTGAGTCTGCTCCTGCCCAGACAAGTCAAATCTGCCTCCTTCATCCAGCAGGATACCGTAACCCCTGCCTCCCTGTTCTTTATGCCACAGCCTTGCCTCTCTAACTGTATTTGTGTTCACTCTACGTCATAAACACACTGAGCTTCTGATCTGCTTGAAGTTCCTCCAGCCAAGAGGACAAAGGCCCTGATCCCAACTTTGTATCTGTGTCTGTCTTTTCTTCATCCCCTCGCACCCCAGTTATTTCTAGAGTTGTTTCCTCACTTGTAAATCAAGCCCTTCTTAATAGGCATGACCAGAGAAGGTTCCAGGCCTTCCTTATGCTGCTCTTTCCCAGAAAATTTCACAAGATACATGACTACTCTTCAAGGTCTAAATACCAAAAAGAAGAGAGCAAATTGTTTGAATCTTATCCTTCAAGTTAAGAAGTATGTGAAAACTGAGACTCCTTATTCTAGTTACACCAGGTAAAGGATGCATTTAACAATGAAAGCACTTGAGTATTCACTCCAGTGCTGACACAAAAACTTCCATTATAGGATTTAGGTGTTCGGATGTTCAGATTTATAATTCTTACACATCTGGCTAGAAGACTTCCCAAACGTCCTCTCTGCTGGTTGTGGTTTGAAGGTGATTGTCAATTATGTTTTACACAGACTCTTTCTTAGGTTCCTTTGTTCTTTACTGCCATTCAAATATTTCAGTCATGGAGTACATAGTAATGGGCATAGTTCTTACGTCTTCATGGCTAAGACAGGGTTTGCTGAGTTGTCTATTTTTATAACAGAAGCTCAAGGGAGCATTCAGATGGCAAGTGAAGCAGGCGCTAGCAAACATGACCATGGCGTGGAGACTGGTGAGCTTGAGAACTGAGTCCAGAGGGGGGCTGTTAATCAACACGTGCGGCCCCATTAGCGCTCACCATGTTTTGTGTGTCAGAAACAGAGATCCAAAGGCAGTCTCTCTCCCTATCTCTGTGTGCATTTGCCTAGGTTTATACATTTGTGGAGGCCAGGGCCCAACCCCACTGTTGTTCATCAGGTACCTTCTACAAAGGAGACAGGGTTTCTCACTGGTCTAGGACTTACCTACGCCGGGGGCTGGCTGGTCCCAGGGTCTGCTTGTGTCCTCATTGCTGCAGTTCACAGCACATACTCCCTCCCCTAGGTATTTATTTATGTGGGTTTGGGAGCTATCCTCATGTCTTCATGCTTCCAAAGCAAGTGCTTTACTGACTGAGCTCTCTGCCAGCCCTCACCTGATTTTAAAAACAGCATGAAAACCAAATGGAGCCCAGTACCCAAGGCTTATCACTAACGTAACCTCTTTTCTTCTCTCTCTTGCCTGGCATCTATAGTCTGGAGTTAAATAATCACAGTTGTATCACTTATTAGCAGAGTGCCCTTGGCAAGAACTTAGCTTCTTATCTATAAAGCAGAGCTCATGAAGCAGTTACAGGGTTTGGAAGGCTAACCAGAGAAGTTAAAGCATTTAGAATAGGGCCTGGAGTGTAGTGGGCACAGTTGGAATGTTTAATATCATCACAATCTTCTCATGTTCTCTCACTAAGCAACCACACCCCTCTTCCTGTGAGGTCTGGGAAGAGAGAAGAAAGAGAAGGGAAACTGAAGCTTTGTTGCTTTATTGAGTACTGACTACATGCCCAGAATCCCAGGTACCATTTCCTCATTTAATCGCATGCAGACTCCCTAGGGACAGTTCAGGTACACCTTACTTATGGATAATAAATAGACCTATAGGAATTGGTTCATGGTAGAGTTGGCATTTATATTTATTTTATTATTTTACAATGAATTTTATTTTATTTATTTTTTAAATTTCATTTTACATTCCAGCCACAGTTCTCCCTCCCATGCCTCCTCACCTCCCCCCAGTCTCCACTCCCCCAGTCCACCCCCCCATCTACTCCTCCCAAGGGACCAGGATCCATCACTAGTGCATGGGATAGTTTGCTGGAACCCTATCTTGGAATGCACTTCTCAGCCTCAATGCAGGAGGGAGGACCTTGGTTCTACCCCAACTTAATGTGCCAGACTTTGTTGACTCCCCTTACCTGCTGGGATTTAAATTGAGATGGATCTTATTCCAGATGCATCCTTCTGTCAGAAAGCTAGCCTTTCTTGAAACAGGGAAGGTTTTTTGTTTGTTTCTTTGCTTGCTTTTTTTTTTTTTTGTTTTTATTTGATGTCTGCTAAGAACTCTTCCATAAGGTCATTTACTGGTAGTTAACTTTTAAATTAATCCATGTGGGTCCAGATTACTAGGGAGGCCCAGGTTTCTTGAAAGGAGTTGTTGCTTACACCAGAAGATCTCAATGCACACACACACTCCACCAGCTCAATTGCTTTCAGTGGAATGAGGAAAGCAGATGAGAAGCTGTCAATTTGGGAGGATCTGGACAGGGCCTGTGATGATAGATTTCCCAAGAATCTGCTTTGATTACCACTTTTGATGCCAAGATGTTACAAACCTTTCCCTCTGCTCCAAAAGTTTCTTAAGGAATATAATTAGCATGGATGGGGGTGAGTATTGAGGTAAGCAGATAGGAGGAAGAAGGGAATGGCAGTGGGCGTGGTCTGCAGAGATCAAGAGAACAGAGATAGGAAAGACAAAAGCCAGGAGAAACCTGTATCAGATT
Source organism: Alexandromys fortis (assembly GCF_014885135.2). Taxonomy (NCBI): domain Eukaryota; kingdom Metazoa; phylum Chordata; class Mammalia; order Rodentia; family Cricetidae; genus Alexandromys; species Alexandromys fortis. The sequence continues at coordinate 2,180,378 of NW_026068101.1, forward strand.
CACAAGGTGAACTTTGGGTGAAAGGATGTTCCCAAACAAGGTAGAAAACCCAAACCAAACCAAACCAAACCAAACCAAGCCAACCATTGTTCTGGAAAGTCCCTTTGCTCATCAGGTCCTCCTGAAAACAGGAAAGCTTAGGTATACTTTAATCTCAGATATGGAAAATTTACATCAAAGAAAATTTGCTGAGATAAAGTATACCTAAGCTTTCCAGTTGGAGTTTATGTCACACCCCTCTGTAACTTGGAAGCAGAAAAATGGGTAAGACAGCCTTAGGATATGTGTGTGTGTGTGTGTGTGTGTGTGTGTGTGTGTGCTCATGTTGTGTGCAAGAGTGTATGGAAGCCAGTGGATTATCTCAGGTATTGTCCCTCCAGCACCATCTGCCATGTTTCCTTGTGTTTATTTAGACGTGGCCTCTTGCTGGTCTGGAGTTCACCAAATAGGCTGGGCTGGCTGAGCAGTTCCCCCCAGGGATCTGCCTGTCTCCTGCCTTCCCAGCACCAGGATTATAAAGGCATTCCATCACACCCAATACATTGTTTTAATTCTTTGAGAATTTGATACAATATATTCTGATCCTATTTACTCCCCGGTTCCCTATCTCTTCCCAGAAACACCCCTATCTCTGTGCTCAATTTCATGTTCCTCTCCTTTTTCAGACAGGAGCTTTGTGACTTGCCCTGGCTCAGGCTGGCTCACGGTGACCCTATGGGACTAGTCCAGATGCAGAGTGGCACTGACCGGATTTCTTTGGAGCTAGGGCTGAGCATCTGAATGAATGAATGAATGCATAGCAAGTGAGCTTCAGTTGTTTGAGTTTAGCACTCACAACATGGACAGCAGAGGAACATAGCATAGTACTTCTCTGGTTTTCAATTTTCTTATCTGTGCAATGAGAGTGATCTTAAAACCTACTACACATGGGGGGATGATTAAATGAGATTTGTTATGTGTATGTGTGTGCTTCTTTTAATTACAGGTTGGTGTTTGTTTTCTTTTTGGTCTTGGTTTTATTTTGTTTTCTTGTGTTTTGGGGATCTTATTGGGATTTTGTTTTTCTTTTAAGAAAGAACTTAAAGTTGGGTGGGTAGGGGAGGGGAGAGTATTTGGAAGGAGTTGGGAGAGAGGAAGAATATGATCAAAATATTTAAATTTTAAGAATTGTTTTAATAATAAAAATATAATAAAAATGAGTAGAATCAACAACAGAGAAATAACATCAGGTTTGTAAAAGTGAGAACGGTTCACCATTCTTTCTGAAAAATCACATGTGTTTGTTACTTCTGTCACATTTGGGATGTTTCATGGTAATAGATATGGATGTATTTTAGATATTCTTTGTCTTATTTTTAAGATGAGATTTCCAATCTCTTACTATATTCTACCTGTTGCTTTAAATTATTCATGCTACTTGATTGCCAGATGTTTTATCTTTTAACAAGCAAGATTTTAAATTTCTTTTCAGTTTCTTTGTCTTTACATATCGTGTAAATATTGCTACCACTTTTTAAACATTTATATGGTTTATTCTCAAATTAAATCTATTTGTTATTGCAAAAAAACAGCAGATAACCACATTTCCATGGAAATAATGCTTTAAGAAGTGACTCTGTGAATAATGCTTGAGATATCACAACACCTGATTTCAAGCTACACTACAGAGCCATAATAACAAAAACAAGTTGATGCTGACACATAAATCATTTGTACACTAGAATTCAGAACCCAGATATAAACCAGATGGCTGGTCAGCTGATTTCTGACAAAGACACCAAAATGTGACTTGGGGAAAAGATAATCTCTTCAAGTGGTGCTGGGAAACTAGACACGAACAATGAAAGTAGATATATTTTCTCTCTATGTGATAGTTTTAATGAAAATGGGCCCCATAGGAGTAGCACTATTAGGAGGTGTGTGGCTTTGTTGGAGCAGGCGTGACCTTGTTGGAGGAAGTGTGTCACCAGGGGTGGGTTTTGACATTGTAGAAGTTTAAGTCAGGGCCAATGTCATGCTCTCTTTCTACTGCCTGCCAATCTGGATATAGAACTCTTGGCTCCTTCTCCAGCACCATGTCTGCATGTACACTGCCAAGCTTCCCACCATGACCCAAATGGACTAAACCTATAAACCTGTAAGCCAGACCCAATGAGATGTTTTCCTTTGTAAGAGTTACCATCGTCACGGTGTCTTTTCAACTCAAAATGAATCAAAGATCCTAATGTAAGACATGAAGCTCTGAAACCATAAGAGAAAAATGTAGGAAAAGCTTCATGATGTATGTGTGGGCAAGAACTTCTTGAATAGAATGTCAGTAATTCAGTAGATAAATCCAACAATTAATCAATAGAACCCCATGAAATTAAAAGTTTGTGTAGCAGAGGAAGCAGTGGAATAGAGAGGTGGCTTATAGAATGGGATAAAGATCCTTGCTAGCAAAACATCTGATAGAGTAATAATATCTAGAATATACAGAAAACTCAAAAAAACTAAACAAGAAACAACCCCATTTAATAAATGGACAGATGAACAGATAATTCTCAAAAGATGAAACACAAGTTGTCAATAGACATGATAAAATATTCAACCTTAGGAGTCATCTGAGAAATATAAAAAATACCTTGAAATCCCTTGTCATCCCAGTCAGAATGGTAGTCTTTAAGAAAATGAGGATGTGGACCAAAGGAAACCCTTCTATACTGTCAGTGTGACTATAAGCTGGTCTAGCCACTAAGTAAGTCACTGTAGAGATTTTCTAAAAGAATAAAAAAAAGATAAACAATAAATCTTATATATGGTCAAGCCATACTATTATGGGGTATTTATCTAAAGGATTCCAGGTCAACATACCTAAGAGATTATTGTCAATTTCTTATTGTAGCACTATTCACAGTTGGGGAGTGGATAAAGACATTTTGGTATGTGAGTGCAATGGAACTTTTCAACCACAAAGAAGAAAGGAGTTATATTATTGTATAAAATAGACACAACTGGAAATAGTCATCAGGTGAATTAAATTAGGCTCAGAAAGACAGATATATGTTTTATCTAATTTGGGGTTCCTCGATTTTATATAGATACATGAAATCATATGTGTGGATATCACAGAAAAGTAGAAGCAAATCTGTCTAAAAAAACAAGGCAGCTAATGGAAGGGATGGGGCAGAAAGAGGACGGTGGACGGGAGTGGCAGAAAATGCTCAATGCACAATATAAACACGTTTGAAATGTTCTTATAGAAGGCTGAACTGTGTGTTCCCCACTACTACCTTTTACTTCAGGCATGGAAGTTTAAACTCCCAAGTGATTGTGTTTGGAGATTAGAACTTTGAGAGCTATTTGGGACTCGTGGTTTACATGTGAAATGGCCCCTACAGGCTCATGTGTTTACAATGTTTGTATCCAGATGGTGCCATTGTTGTGGAAGGTTCTGGAACCTTTAGGAGTTGGGGCACTGCTTTAGGAACTGAGGCACAGGAGAATGGGCCTTGAGGTTTGGTAACCCAGCACAAATAATTGCCTACCCTCTGTTTGCTGAATACAAATCCAGTATAAACAGCTGCCTCTCACTTATGGTGCCATGCTCTCCTTACTTGACAGACTACCTTCTTAACTGTAGAACAAGAAAACCACTTTTTCCCTTAAGCTGCTTCTTGTTGGGTATTTAATGATAGTAAGGAGAAAACTAACATAGGAAGTGGTAGTAGAATAGGACTGTGCTATGTGACTCAAATTTACAGATTAGAAGCTATCTTGCAGTAGGAAAATGGAAATATTTAAAATTTTGGGCCAGAAAGGCTATAAACAGAGCTTAATGTGCATTCTTCTGGGAGTTTAGAAGGCTAGAGTACTGAGAGAAGTATGAAATGAGAAGGTTCAGCTCAAAAGGAAAACACAGACTCCACAGGCACACAGATTAGAGGCCATGTTTGTATTCTGTCACAGAATCTGACTACATTTTGCCTATGTTCTTAGAATTCGAATATAGCTGAATTAGAGGTAAGAATTGAGGGTAGCTAAGTCATTGCTTATCAACTTTGTTTTTATTGGTTCATATCTCTGTTTTGAGTGATGGTCTTCCAAGTCAACCAACTGTCATACTGTAGAGTTTAGCTATATCCCACTGAAAAAGAATTACCCCATGTAGGTTTGTTGACTGTTTATACCTGCTCATAGAGAGATGGTAGACTACCATGACTCTCACTTGGGTATCCAGGTTCTCCCTACCACATGGCATATGAAACTCTATCTTAGTTAATTGAGGGAGGTGTTAGAGTATATAGACTGACGGAGACCAGGAGAGAGGGACTATATGTGTGAAAGTATAGGGAAACCTTTATCTGTGCTGCATAAAGGATTTTTTAAGGTGTAGCCTGTTTGGGGAGGATCATCACATTCCTGTAAGTAACCCCTCATCAGTGCTCTGTAAGGAATAAAATCATTTATTCCTCAGGGTGATCTTTGGTGGGATTGTGCCTTGATTGTCATTGTAACCTTAGAAGATGGGATAGATGTTGCTATTTCTCCCTAGGAAATCTTTGGGTCCATACATATTTATATAATAACAAAAATGGTAGACTTGAGAGGTGACTCTATGGTTAAACAACAAGCCATGGGCACAAGGTGTGTGTGTGTGTGTGTGTGTGTGTGTAAGAGAGATAGACATAAAGAGACAGAGACAAAGGTACAGAATATAAATCTTTCAAAAAGCAACAAAAGGGACTCAAATATTGTTCCACATTCAGTTATGCAGGAGAGCAAACTGCCTTAGTAGCTTGTGTTCTGTGTTGTTTGACTTCAGGGCAGCCTGATCCTTGGACGTCAGACAGTATCTCCCACATGTGTTTCCCATTAGTGTGGTAAATAAAAGTGCACAGATTTCATTTTCTTCTGTAATTAGCCCAGGTTGGGTGTTAGTGTAGGAAGGACGGAGACACTTATTTGTTGACAGAAGTTTCTGTCCTGCCCAGTCCTGCAGCCATTCAGTCCCAAAGAAACACACAGAGGCTTACATTAATTATAAACTGGTTGGCCTATTAGCTCAGGCTGCTTATTAACTCTTACATCTTAAATTAATTCATAATTCTTGTTTGTGTTAGTCACATGGCTTGGTACCTTTTATCAGAGACGCATTCTCATCTTGCTTCCTCTGTGTCTGGGTGACGACTGCAGACTAAGCCTTTTATCTTCCCAGAATTCCCCTGATCTTGTTGCCCCATCTATACTTCCTGCTTGGTCACCCACTTATACTTCCTGCCTGGCTACTGGCCAATCAGCATTTTATTAAATCAGTACAAGTGACAAATCTTTACAGGTTACAAGACTATGTCCCACAGCATTTTTCTCCCCTCTCTTTTTCCAAAACAAATATTCTGAGTCTAATTTTTTTGTTTAGGTTTCTTCTTGATCATTATCTACAACAACTTGAAACCAAAACATTATAAACAAAGACACATATCTATAATCCATTTTTTTGGGAATGTGGGCATAGTTTTCTAGGCTACTTGCTGCTGATTGGGGTGCTGATAATCTTATCAGGACCTAAAGAAAATTCAGGATTATGGTCAAGTCCTGATTAGAATATCCTGTGAGGCTTCATCATCTCAATCAAGAGTCTTGAGGCTATTCTGGATGTAGAACTCAGAGGAACTCCTACAGAGGTCCTCTGAAATGTTGGATTATCTGGACCATCTGTTCCTATTGGAGATCTTTTTCAGGGGGTCTTTCTTGATCAAACTTGATTTTTCTTAACCCAGAAAGAATCCATAGCCTCTCATTTCCTGTGGAAACAAAAGCAAAACCTCTTCTCTAAAGTAACATACATTTTAACTTAAAAATTGAAATCAAGGCATTTTCAAAATATGTATGTTGGATTAATCCAGCAGCATTTATAATAAAATGTCTTTTAGCAGTTGTTGCTCCTTCCTCAGCCATCAAACAATTCAAAGACAGCATAACATACAGTACCCAGACTCCCTGTATATTTTCCATCTTTGTGTGGCTTTATTTTAAACTGTATTTCATTTATTCATTTATTTATTTATTTATTTATTTATTTATTTATTTATTTATTGAGACAGAGTTTCTCTGTGTATCTTCGGCTGTCCTGGAACTCACTCTGTAGACCAGGTTGTCCTTGAACTCACAGAGATCTGACTGACTCTGCCTCCCAAGTGCTGGGATTAAAGGTGTGTGCCACCATACCCAATTTCTTTCTTTCTTTCTTTCTTTCTTTCTTTCTTTCTTTCTTTCTTTCTTTCAAAGGACTTTATCCTTTTTCTTTTCTCTCCCAAGCTTATATATATTTTTAAACACACTGTAAACCATTTAGAGATTTTTTTCTCTGAATCTATCTTTATTGTGTATCTTTCTTTTTCTGACCACATGAGTCTTTAATTTGCTAAGTGATATGACTAGGATTAATGCAATGGCTTTGATGGCTGGATCCACCCAGTTCCTTAGCTTTCTGAGAGTCTAGCTTCATGGCAGAAGCACTGGCAGGAGCCATGCTTATTACCATAACTCTATGGAGTTTCAATGTCCCTGTCACCACCAAGAAGCATGTTGTTGGCTATTCATAAAGACCATTTAAGTGTTTGGAAGTTTGGCCTCTTAAAAGAGTTGCAAGGCTTTTGCAGCTGAAGCTGAATCAGGAAGCATCTCTCTTTTTTTTTTTTGTTGAACTCTACATTTTTCTCTGCTTCCCTCCTCCCCTCCCTACCTCTACCATCCCCTTCAGCCCTCTCCCAAGGTCCCCACACTCCCAATTTACTCAGAAGATCTTGTCTTCTTCTGCTACCCATGCAGATTAGATCTATGTTTGTCTCTCTTAGGGTCCTCATTGTTGTCTAGGTTTTTAGGATTGTGATTTGTGAGCTGTTTTTCTTTGCTTTATGTTTAAAAACCACTTATAAGCCAGTACATATCATAATTGTTTTTCTGTGTCTGGATTACCTTACTTAAAATGATGTTTTCTAAGAAGTCATTCCTAAATGAGATGTATTTGCCTCTAGCAAATGGAGCCCACCCCCCTCCCCCAAAAGTGCTGCTACCAAGAAGCTATACCAAACTCTGTTCTTTTGTGTCTAGAATTACTTCTCAGGTTCTCTCAGGTTTTAAGTGGATTTAGTTGTCCACATTGGCACCATTTGTTGACAAGTTTCTGTCCCACCTGGCCTTGCAGATGTTTAGTCTCAAAGAAACACACAGAGGTTCACATTAATTATAAGCTTGTTGGACTATTAGCTCAGGCTTCTTATTAACTCTTACATCTTAAATTAATCCATAATTCTTGTCTGTATTAGCCACGTGGCTTGGTACTTTTTATCAGTGAGGCATTCTCTTCTTGCTTCCAGTGCATCTGGGTGACGACTGCAGACTGAGCCTTTCCTCTTCCCAGAACTCCCCTGTTCTTGTTGCCCCATCTATACCTCCTACCTGCTAACTGGCCAATCAGCCTTTTATTAAACCAATGCAAGTTTAATAAACCTTTACAGGGTACAAGACCATTGTCCCATAGCACTTATTTATGAATTGAAAATTAGACTGGATATGTGACACTGGGTTAAGTTGCTTAAACTGAATGTAGTAAAAAATTCCTCCTGGATTCCCTCTCCCACTAAAGTTTCCTGATTTATAAGTAGATTACCCAAGACTTTATGTATCTCTAATTGCCAAGTGTCTAATTACATTAAAAACCATATTAACATATCAATATTAGCGCCAGATTTACAAGTAGAAAGAAAAGGCAAAGTCAGGTGTCTCTAGTTATGTTATTAACAGTATTTTATCATGCCAAATTGCATTGTAGGAATAACAGTTGGAGTTGGTGAGCTCCCATTAGCGCAGGCAAACTGTCTCAGTGGGTGAACCCCTCATTGTCTTGACCTCCTTGCTCATATTCTTACTCCTTCCACTCTTCAACTGGACCTTGGAAGCTCAGTCCAGTGCTCCGATGTGGGTCTCTGCCTCTGTTTCCATCTGTTGTTGGATGAAGGCTCTGTGGTGGTATTTAAGATAATCATCAGCCTGATACTGAACTGATGATCAATTCCTATACTGTTATGTATGTCCATACCACATACCTCAGCAGTCTCACTCCTAGGTATTTTCTCAAGAGAAATAAAGACCAACAGACATAGTAAAACAGGGACATATGCAATTATAGCATCTTTACTCATAGTTAACAAAAATACAAAACCCCTTGAGTTTTTCAGTGGGAAGAGGACAAACAGTTCATATATACAGTAGACAGGTTGCAGTGGGAGGAAGCTGACAGTGCAACAAGTTGGTGAATTTTAAAGGCATTTTGATGATGGAAAAGTCATGTGACAAAGGCTCTAAGACATTCTTGAAGAGATAAACCCAAAGGGACATAACAGGCCCAACATTTGCCAGTGCCTCCAAACAGTGGAGGATGGTGATCTGACTGTGGTGATGGTTGCCTGAGTTTATACATTCAATAAAATTCAGAGAGCTGTATATCAGTAATACATTTACATTTTACTGCCAATTTAAACATAATTCTTCAAAAAGAATTTAGCTTCAGAAGGATAGGAAAAGACAAGTGTCTCAGGAATATAGAACCCAATTTTCTTCTCCTCCTCCTCCTCGTTTCTTTTCTTTTCTTTTCTTTTCTTTTCTTTTCTTTTCTTTCCTTTCCTTTCCTTTCCTTTCCTTTCCTTTTCTTTTTTTAATCAGATTTTCTTGTGTAGCCTATGCTGGTCTTGAGCTCTTGCTCCTCCTGTCTCCCCTCTAAAGTGCTGGGATTTCAGGTGAGTATGAATGCTTGTCCGTGTGGTGGTAAGCAGTGAGGTTCTGTGTGTGGGCTGAGCTGAATGTCTGGACAGGCAGAAAATGTTAGGAAGGCATTTGACTCTGCTCACTGTGCTGTAGGCAGGGATGGAGAGAGCAAGTTTTGCCTTCCTCATGCTTTCATTTACAACAACCACAAATCACAAGACAGATGAGTTAACAACCAATACCTCTCTTTTTTTTTTCATGTCTCTAGTCCTCACCATTTATTAGTTTTTAATCTCTACTACATTTCAAGTTAAGCTGCATCTGGACTGCGAGACTGAGATGGCTGGGAGGGGAAGCAATTGGGTCAAAGTGGGTGTGCACCTTCCCTACACGGCACATCAGCGCTTCCTATCCACCATCTGAAACCAATTTGTTGTATGTAATTTACTCCATAAAGTTGCTGGAATAAACAATACATGCAAAGCTCCTCAGATGTGAATTCAGCCGGGACTTGCCTGGCTGCATGTGATTTCAGCACTCAGCACTTTCAGATGCCCTCCCGCACGTGGGGTGACATGTGGATTCTCAGAAGCGCTATTATTTATGAATTAGGATATTTGTGTGTTGGTTTGTTATCTGTGACTGATGTGGCGTGGTCCGTGTATCGCGTTCCCAAATTGCTCTTAAGGCAGATCAATGAGCCGGTAATGGGGAACAGACGCGTCCCCTATGTCTCTGGCTCGGAGAAGCATAGGAGGATTAGGGATTGTTTGGTCAAATGTGTGACATGTTACAACATTGTGGTTCATCACTTGCCCAGAAATGAACAGCACCTCATATGGCACACTTTCCACAGTGACAGTTACTTACAGGGTGTGGCCCAACTGCAGTTCTGCTCTGTGGATGCTGAAGCATCCCACACAGTTCCTCAAGCCTTTCTGCCATACAGCTGCTGCCTGGAGCCTTGTAGGCAACTCACAACATAAAGGAATAGGACAGCCTTCTCCAGACACTTCACAAACTTCCCTGAAGTCTTTAAGACACCACATATTCCAGCTTGCATTTTGCTTCTGATGGAGAGGGGCCATGAGAGAGATATCCCAAGCAGCTTCTAGGTCTCTTTCTTGCCCAACTCCACATTTTAACTTTGTCTTCACAACTAAATCAAAGCTGTGGAATTAATTAGAGATTTTCCTCCTGAAACCTCAAGCACCACAATTCCTTCAAGATAGACAGTATAAATTATCTAGGGCATTTTAGGATGCTGAATTATCTTTTTGTGTTTCTCCCCATGTGAAAAGGTTTTCTTTGCTGTGGGCATCTTCTTGTGATGGCACACAGTTTTCTCTTACGTTACATTCTTGGATTCTGTCAGATTTCATTTTATTCAGAAATATTTTCAGAACATTTTCTAGGTATGGAGCACTGTTTTAGGTACTGAAAAAGTGAGGCAAAGTCTGGGAATTTGTGGAGTTGGGATGGGGGCAGGGAAGAGAACAAAAATGAAATAGGAAATTATTTCAGAACATGTTACGTTGGGAGGAAAATACAGCACGCAATAAAATAGTGATGTAGGGTTGGAGAGAGTGCATTACTTTAGACAGCAGACAGTCATTGGAGGAATATGGAAGAAGGTGACTTGAACTGAAATAGAAGCAAGGAACTCACAAATATTTGACACAGAAAACCATGGCATTTATCCATTAGGCATTATGAGCAGTTTCCATTTGGAAGAATAGAAATAGGAATTACCTTGCTCACTATTTTTCTTCTTAAAGCCTTGGAAAAGTGTGTCTGTGTTCCTAAAGAGAGATCTGCTTCTGATGACACCACATTCTGTGAAACTGGGGTAACTTTGCCTCTGCTTCTGTTTCAGGCACTGACTGGAATTAAAAGGGCCAGGGGAGAGAGGGCCAGAGTGGTCCTTCTGCTTCTGCCTTTTACAGGCTGAGGTTTCATTGTGGCTTCTTCTCTGACTTAAAGGCCTCATTGTTCTAATTGTGGTGACCACTCTCTCCTGCCCCAGGGACTAGAGCTACTTCTGCTGCTACTTAATTAGAAGGCCTGGGACCTTCAAATTTTCCTGGTCCCTTAACCCTGCCTTCATTTCTACAAAGTGTCTTTAGTAACCTTTTAGAATGGGTTGTCAGGTCCCCTACAGATCCTTGATCAATACAGGGAAGAAACAGTATCACATAAATCGACAGGGTAGATATTCCCTAAAACATGTGATGGTATATGATGGAGGAAGGTCATTGGTTAATTAATAAAGAAACTGCTTGGCCCTGATAGCTTAGAACATAGGTGGGTGGAGTAAACAGAACAGAATGCTGGGAGGAAGAGGAAGTGAGCTCAGATGCCATGCTCCCCTCTCCTGGGCAGATGCGATGAAGCTCCGACCCAGGATGGACATAGGCTAGAATATTCCTGGTAAGCGCACCTTGGGGTGCTACACACATTAATAGAATGGGCCAAGCAGTGTTTAAATGAATACAATTTGTGTGTTGTTATTTCGGGGCATAAGCTAGCCAGGCGGCCAGGAGCCGGGCTGTGAGAAGAGGCCCACAGTTCCCTCAACGGGTATAGATGGTAAATAGACTTTATTTTTTTAAAATTTATAGGGACTTTTAGGATACTAACCAGGAAAAATATCATAATCCCAAGTCTTCTTGTAAGTAGATTATTGTGGTCCACCTGGTGGGTGGGTGCCGCTGTGATGAACAGAACGTGGTAGAGAGATGGGAAAAGAGAAGCAGAGTGGCTTGTGTACTGTGAATGGAAGTGGAACTGAAGACCCAACCACAGTGAGAAACAGGTTGATGTGGGTGACCTGTGCTGCCATGATGGGGCATGATGATGTTGGCGAGAGCTGCAGCTGGGGTCCATGTTGTCTGTGACCCGTGTTAGCACTGAGGGCCATACGGATGCCCATGGTCTGGGTCACTGATGTGGGAGTGCCCTCTGTGTGTTGCTTGTATTGGTTAATAAATAAAGAAACTGACTTGGCCTGATAGCGCAGAACTTAGGTAGGTGGAGAAGACAGAACTGAATTCTGGGAGGAAGTGAGCAGAGGGAGGGGACCGTCATGGATCTGCTTCCGGAGATAGATGTGCTGAATTTTACCCAGTAAGCCACTGCCATGTGGTGATATACAGATTAATAGAAATGGGTTAAATCAAGATGTGCGAGTTAGCCAATAAGAGACTAGAGCTAATGGGCCAAGCAGTGATTTAATTAACACAATTTCTGTGTGGTTATTTCAGGGCTAAGCTAGCAGGGTGGCTGGGAACTGGGCAGCAGGATGAACAAGTGGGCCCTTCCTGTTACAGATCATCACCTGAGACCATGTTCGTGTCTGAGGGCCATGCTGAACTGAGAGGCCTGCACTGCCAACCAAGGCCATGACAATATCCAGGCCCAAGCTGCAGCTGTCTGTGTCCCCGGCGCTACTGCAGCCAGGGTATATGATGATGTCCATAGGCTATATTACTACCCAGGCTATTGGAGAGCTGGCCCTGCTGGCCTGTGCACCGGAGAGCTGATCCTGCCCCCTTACCGGCCAACTCATCAGAGAGCAGCCCTAGCTCTAGTATCTAAACTGGCCACAGTGTTCTGAACACAGGAGATCTGGTTCAAAGATCCTTGATGGCACTGTGAAAACTGTCCTCCCCACTCTCTAGTCGCTTCAGTGGGAGAGCTGCCCCTGATGACATGGTCACAGGAGAGCTGGTCCTGACCCTCACCTGAGGGGGTGCAGTCTCAGTGGGGAACCACCATCATCATCTCAGCTACTGTCCAGGTACACCCACACCCATAGCATTGAGTGGGTCCACCCCAACATCTACTTCATCAATGATCTGCTGGTGTGTGTGCAGGGACTGGTCCTGTGGACCTATAGCTGCAGAGTCTCTAAGCAACAGCAGGGGATCTGAGAGGAGTTTTGGTGAGGGTCCGGTATTGATGGTATACCAGAAGCCAGAGGCCTTGAACCATACCAATAACACATCACACAATGAACACTTGCAAGTAAAGCTGTTTGGGCAAGATGGTATGCTGAAAGAGACATTGCAGCTCTCAAGGCCACTGTGATAAATGAATATGTGACGGAAAGGTAGGGAAGATGGAGGAGTGAATTACTTTTAATTAATTTTTATGTTTTCCTTTGGTGTGGTGGGGGGAGGCTACAAGGGTAGAGGCTGGACATGGAAGTACTGGAAAAGAAATGGAATTGGGTTGCTCATGTGAAATTACCAGAGTCAATTGAAGAAATGGTGTCACTTTGGGGACTCAGTATAGGTCTTGTCTCTGCTGCTGGATGACTGGGAACTCAGCAATGGTTACAATTATATTGGTCTTGCTGAGCATAAATCTATGCTATGTCAAGAATAACTACCATTACCTTCACTGTGGGCTTCCTGCACATGAGCACAAAAATCAGGCAATGGGGGGGGTTGGGGGAGGAGACTGATTTGTATTCATAAGCCAGCCTTAATAATAAATCATCCTTTCTAGTCACCCTTTTGTGTATATTCACAAAAGTGCAGATATTTCCCATCTGTCTGCTATGAATATGTTTTATTATCATTGGTTAATAAAGCAGTTTCTTTGGCCTATAGCAGGGCAGAATATAGCTAGGCAGGAAAACTAAATTGAATGCAGGGAGAAAGAAGGTGGAGTTATATAGATGTCATATAGCCACCCAAGAAGCAAGACATGAGGTAACAAACCATAAACCTTGTGGTAAAATATAAAATAATAGAAATGGTTAATTTAATATGTAAGAGCTAGTTAAAAATATGCCTGAGCCATTGGCCAAACAGTGTTGTAATTAATAAAATTTTTGTGTGATTATTTGGTTCTGGGTGGCTGGGAAAAGAGAGTGTGGTCTCCTTTTAGAGATATTTTTGCTATTCTTTGTTTTGTCTGAAGACGTATATCCTTGCGTTTCTTTTTAAATTTATTAAAACATTTTAAATCATCTCTCTCTCATCTCATTTCTCTCTCTCTCTCTCTCTCTCTCTCTCTCTCTCTCTCTCTCTCTCTCTCTCTCTGTGTTTAGAGCAGTCATGCTACTGCACAGATATAGAAGTCAGGACAAATTTTGGTAGTCTATCCTTCCAACATGTAATCTGGGGGCTAAATTTAGGTTGTCAGGTTTTTGTGCCAAATATTTTTATCCTCTGAGACATTGTGCTATGCCCTCTTCATGTTTTTTTTTTTGAAATTCCTTTTCAAACTTGTTACTTTTAAATTTATGTTTTACTATTTGTGTGTGCATGGCACATGCCTGTGGAAACCAGAGGAGGACAATGTACCTGAAGGTACAGACAACAGCGAGCCGCTCCATATGGGTGCTGAGCACTGAACTTGGATCCACTGGAAGAGCAGAAAATTTTCTTAACCTTGGAGCCATTTTTCCAGTCTTCAACAAATTTTTCAATCCTGCCCATTAGCCAAATAATTAGCCACAATCAATAATTGGCATACAATCACACACCTGGTCATTTCTCCATTTAGCAAAGTGCATAGCAAGTGAGTATATCACTCAAAGTTCTGCCCATTGGGAAGATCGTCTTTCACTATTGGCACAAAGATGTTCCACAAGGCACGCTGAAAAAGGACAGGAGTAACATTCCTGAGTGAAGAATATATTTCCACTCCCAAACACAAAGAGACTCACTGGGCATTGTATCTCTTTCTTGATTGTAGGATGGACCAGATGTTTTGGCTTAAATTTCATCTTAGACGGGATTCATCTTAGATGATCTTAATATGCCTCAATGACACAGGACTCCTATAAATTTCCTTGAAGTGGAAACCATGTGCATTTTTTTTGCATTTACTTTCTACCTTCTGAAATGCAAATGTCTTGGCAATGAGCATGCAATGGTTGTTACTTATCACTCACTAGGTCCAACGATCACCATATTACCAAATTTCATGGTTGAGTATCCTATCTTGTGGACTGGATACATGACTAAAGTTCTTACCCTCTACATTATAACAAAGGGTTGAAGAGCTAATATACCTCTGAGAAAGGATGGTGAAAGTATATTGATAACCTTGTCACCTAAAAGCAACTGCCCCTGGCAGACTTTACTAACAAGTATCCGGAGAAAAGAATTTGAAAGCCAGTAACTGCATACCTGGCAGAAAATGTTTTAATTTGCTCAAACATTGAAATCACATCTGATATAGCAGTTGCAATTACAGTTATCATCTGGTCAGGTTTATAGCCCACTGTCATCCTGCAAGATCCACCTGTCGAGTCATCACAATGTGTCTAGCATGTGTATGACCTATGTGTAGTTATACAACAAGCTGCATACTTCCTTGTATATGATAGTGTCCCACTAAATAAAGCACACCCTTTTTCAAGATTGTTTCTCTTCTGAAAAGTAGTCATTCAATAGGGAAGAGAAGGATTTTAGCCTGTTCCCTCCACAACCAGATGGGCTCCATTTGAAAGTGACTTTTTGTTCACTGCTGCATCAGAAGTTTCTAGACTAGTACCTGGAACTAATATGCATTCAATGAAACTTTCACTATTCCTTATTAAGTGGAGATAAAGGATTTGATCAAACCACCTTGACCCTCCAATTGAAAAATGCTGGAAATACAAATGAATTTAAAGTAGTTGTAAGTAGATTTTAGCTATAGTGACCACTCGGTAGCATGTAGTGATAGTTCATTTGCACTTTAATAAATAAAGCTTGCCTGAAGATCAGAGAGTAAAACAGCCCCACTGGCTAGCCTTACAGACCAGGCAGTGGTGACACACACCATTAATCCCAGTAGCCACACTAGTTTTCCTTAGAAACCGGGCTGTGTTGGTGCATGCTTTTAATCCCAGCACTAGAGAGGAATATAAAACAGGAGACAACTCTCACACACAGACTCATTTTGAGGATTTCTGGAAGCAGGATCGCCATTTTGAACTGAGGTAGATGTAAGAGCCAGTGCCTGACTGTTTTGCTTTTATGATCTTCAGGTTGAAATCCAGTTTTGTCTTTGGGTTTTTATTATTTGTGATACAGTTGCTTGTTTTAAAATAATGGTGTTTATTTTAGTGGTACTCATTAGGAAAGAATCCCCAGCCAAACAGCTCTATCATATTTAAAACCATGTAAACCCAGAAGTTTATACTAAACGAAGAAACAAAAGTACTTGGTTTCCTCTCAGGAAATGAAAGTGATGAGCAAAATTTAAATTATTTTATTTAGTACTATATTCTGTCAGGAAGGTACAATACATTATAGGGACAAGGAACTAGATTAATGTCTCTGCTTGCAGTAATAAATCCACAAGAGTGCTAAAGGTAGATGGTTTAGCGTTCTGGGACTACTTCTCTTAAAGAAACAATTTTTTTAGGGTACAATTAAGATCTGTCAGATGACCATAAACATATCACAGCAAGTCTAACTCGAGGTGTTTGCGGGTGGTTGTTTAGATGCTGAAGGCAATGCATTAGGGACTGATGGTAACTGAGTCTTATCCAATCAGTTCCTGATGCAGTATCTGCGACATCAAAAACTGAGATGAGTCTGTGGAATACTTCCTAGTTCCCAATACAGCAACTCCTTCTCTTTCAGTCTTTCATTTGTGGTTAGGAGAGTCTTTCTACAGGCATATAATAAGGCAATCCAAAGTCATACTCATGGACAAGTCCCTAACTGATTAAGAGAAACATAAAAATTAATGGCAAAATAGGTAAGTAAGTAGTTTTTAGAAAGGATATCAAGAAACATTTTCCCCCAGGCCACTAATTCCTGTTTTGTCATGGTAATTAAAAAACATTAAAATTTTAAAATGGATTTGAAAAAGACAATTCTAATTAATTATTAAACCATGCTCATTTATTAGGATAAAATACATGTTGATATATAATGATGGTGCTTTTTTTCTCCCCCAAGTTTACTGAAGATAATTTGTATATAAAACTAGTAAATAATTAAAGTATACAAGTTGATGCGTTTAAACATATTTATGCATCAACTAAATGTAGGTGATACACATCAACATCATTTTCAGAAGTGTTCCTGTCTTTCATACCATTCTAGATTCTAGCTTACTGAAGATATGAGGTTGGTAGGTGCAGCTGGAATATGACATCAAGAAGAACAACAGTCATACAAACCTAAGATGTGGCGGATTTGCTACTTTATTAGTGATATTATAAGTTAGCTTTGAGCATTTCTCACTGGAAAAAAAAACCCTACCTTAACTTAACCTAGGGAGAGACAATCCAGCTTTTGGGACCAAGTGATCTTACAGATAATTGTTCATAACTGAATGTGATGATCTAGAAGGAAGAATGTCAGAATAGTTAGCCACAGAAGTTCAAGTCTTAGTAATTAGCGAGCTCAGGAAGTTGCTTGTTGGAAGGTGTGTGTGTGTTATTATGGGTCTGGTGGGAATACAGCCTCACCTCCTCATTTCTATTTCATCCCAGAAAAAGCAGAAAGGAAACTTTGCTGGTTTTCAGCAAACTAGTAGCAATTATTGAGCTTGTAAACAGAGCAAATGTGCTTATAAATGCTGCAAGATGATGGTAAAGGAAGATGACTAAGCAACCACTCCTAGGAAAACAGAATACTAAATTCCAGGGCCCAGACATCTTTGTAAAGGCTTGATTGTTTTGCTCCAAGCTGAGGGGTTTCATGAAGACAGAACTGAAAAAGAATAGGGAGATCTTTTCCAAATTATTCCTTGAGATTCTCTAGAAAGATCATCTTGGCATGTCCAATGTTACAATACAATGTGTTAGGTAACTATAGGAAAGCTGGTCCATTCGTAGACTCTATCAAAGTCTGTCCTCCCTTTCTTCCAAATTCTAAATGTTCATTTCACTGTCTAGGTAATCTTTTTTATCCTTTGTTCATAGCAGGTAACGGTATATAATTACAGATAGCTGCATAGTTGTTTAATGTACTGTGTACCATGGGCCTGGATGGTTTGTTCATGGCTGCCTTCCTAACATAGGGCCTGGGACTTCATTGTCATTGAGTATTTGTTGAATGGAAAATGAAAAGCTGCTAAATTTTGTGATGCAGAAGTTGAAGGTAGGGTTTCTTGGGTAGAAACACATGTAAACTGAGCTTTCCCTTTCCTCAGGTCATCATACCCATTTTTAGGGGTATATGGGATGTGAATAAAAGAAGTTTTGAGAACAAGCATTAAATAATGCTTAAAGGAGAATGAAATTACTTAGAGGTCTAGGATTCAAGAACTACTGGAAGAATAGGCTAGATTAGCCCAAGTTGGATACCTGGCAGGGTGACTGGACTCTAAACTGAAAGGATTGAGTCTATAGCAGGAAAACATTCTCCATCTCTACCTCAATGATAAACAGTTCCAGTTGGTTACAGTGGGACCTTTTGATGACTGCTGAAGACATACCTATTGGTTTATTGGTGAGAATATTGAACAAGATAAAGAGGATATTTTCTATGAGCTCAGTAGTTGCTCATTCTCTAGTAGTATATCACGAGAGAGCCATGCCTTCTCCAGTCTACATTTCCACAGAAACAAAGCCAAAGTTGACATTGGGCTACTGTGCACCCCTTACGAGGGTTGCTTTAGGATGCCTCTGGCTGCTTAGCCTCTGGCCAGGACTTCAGAGATTTTTTTGGTATCACATGGAACACTAATTGATCTGATTTAAGACTGCCCACATTCTTTAACATACTCATTCTGATGCATAAGGAGAAAACAGTGATCAGTTAGCTAGTTCCCAAGAATAGAGAGGAATTTTTGTCAGTATACAACCTCCTCATAGTACAGGGGCTTCTGCAACAACCGACGGGTTAGGCCACTACCTGAGCTAGCCGAGCCACAGCACTGAGGCCAAGTGTTCTTGGAAGCCTTATTGGTACTTTTAGGCAAGGAATGAGATACTGTATTGTTCTTAGTGATCATCACAGGTCATGGCAACTTGTCTTGATACATAATGTAACTTAATCAGACTGAGACACACAGACCTGTTTTTCTGAGAGGATTCAAGGAAAACATGTCATCCAAAACTTTTGAAACACCATCCTTAATCTTGCAATGAAATTTTAAGTGTGTTGACCACACACTTAAGTATAAATTTGTTTTATACGATTTGTTTGATGTTACTGAATGAGTAAGGAAGAGAACTGACCTTGAGTCGTTCCCTTGAGGAATTAGACTTTTCACTCTTTTGTTATTAAATTATAATTATTTGTGTAGATGTGCATGTACGTGTTTGCATGTGTGAACATGCATATGTGGTATTAATATATGTGTGATTCTGTTTGTAGAGGTCGCAACTAGATGTCTCTGCATTCACCTTTGATCTTCTTTTTTTGAGACAGGCTCTTTCACTCACCTGCAGATCACAAATTCAACTAAACTGCTTGGCCAACAAGCCCAGCGCTTTTGTCCAGGCCTGTCAAGACTGAGTCATCTCCCTCATTTCACTAAAGGGTTCATATGATTTGAGGCCCAGCAAAGATTAGGACTGGATAGAGGCTCAAGCATCTTATGGCTACCTCAGCCTGCTCTGCAGTTAGTCCTGAATTTCAATCTTCACTAAAACATATACAGGGGGATGAAGAAGGGTGGTTAAAGGTGGCACCCTGGGGAGCTCAGTCTGAGGACATAAAGTGCTTAGACTGATTCCCTAGAATTTAATGGACTAGTATCCACAAAGCAGGGAGGAAACTTTCACGAGCAAACCCTTTGGGTTCAGCTTCTGAAACCCCAATCCTGTTGCTGACTTTTAAAGCAACGTAGAAAACAGACAAGTGGCATTGAAAGGGAATCCTAAGTAGAAATGAATCCCAGCCAGCTTCTTTTCCAGTCACAGAGTCTTAGGAAGGCTTCAGGAAGATTGGGAAGTGGTCGAGTGCATCGTAACTACCACAGTTCGGTACAAAGTGTTCTGACTCAGCTTGTCACAATCAATCGTCCTTGGGTCGAGGAGGTCAAGGCAATTGCTCTGTTTAGCATAATCCCAGAGACCACCGTGAGGGATGATAGGAACATCTCACAGTTGCCAGCTGAGATTAAGCCAACTCATAGCCATTCCGGTTAGACCTGCAAGAAAAATGTTGTGAACAGAGGAACTGGACTGCCTAGGTAGAACTGCGTGTCTGTTCGCCGAATGTACCAGGTAAAAACCTGGCACTGAAATCATATGTACTTCCCTTATCTTTTCTTGATGAGAGTGAACAAACTCTCGCTGAACTAAAATTTATTTTCACAGATACAGGCATTCTTGCATGTTATATAATAAAGGCACCTATGTATTAAGAAAGGATCACCATGATTTAATCCTTATATAAACACTACCAAATGTGAGCAGATGCCAATGGATCTAAAAGCAACCACCCAAGAGATATTTTAAAACAAGATCTGTAAAATATTTAGAAATGACCAAACCAACTCCTCTAGAATACCTCCTTAAACAAGGGAGCTAGCAATTATGTGAGTCAAAACAAAGAATGATCATATATTCATCAGATGGGCAGTGTGTCAAGGGACATCTGCTTTGTGGATGGTGGTTTCTGTGTCTTCCTGGTTTGCCTATGCTATGTTATGATTGCTCAATGAGTTTGGGCTATTAAGTGTGGCTCCTTCAGCCCAGCAGAGGAGCCTGATCAACAGTAGAAATAATAATCAACAAAGGAGGGGCGTGGGTACAGCTTCAGGGATTCACCACCATTTGGGTCAGTAGCACAAGAGAACACGACAAATCAAACCCACTTAGAGATTTCAGTTCAGTGCTTCTAGTTGGAGCTAAGATTTGTGTTTGAATCCCCTGCCTTGCTCACTAGTTTGCTTTCAAACTAGACTTTTTTTCCCCCACATAGTCAAATTCAGTTAAAACAAACTCCCAGAAGTGCCAAGAATCTGATGGTCTGTGTTCTGCCTTTGGTCCACATGCCATAGTCATACTTGGAATGTTTTTCTTTTCCTCTCTTCTTGCTTTAGCCTACATGTGTACACCTGTGTGGAGGACATACAGAGAAAAAATACCAGACACTTAATTATCTCTCTGGTCTCAATTGCTGGCAGTCGCCTGAATTTGTGATTTCTGTTTCAGCTCTTATACAAAGTGATGTTTACTGACTTAAAAATTATCTCTTTCCTGCAGCTTTGGGTCTGCGGGTCAGACACCCATGATCTCCGGAACAGAGGGCAACAACAGGATATCCAAGAAGTCTCAGTGAGGGTCTAGCATCGATGGTGCAGTAGAAACTGGAGGCCTTGAACCAGACCTTTGCAATGAAAACCACCATACTTGCAGGTGGTTTACTGCGTGATTTACTGTGTTGCACTGCAGCTTCAGTGGAAAGATTTTTATTTTTTCCTTTCTCTCCTCTTAAACTTTATTTTATGTGGGGAGCTGGCTTGCAGAGGCAGAGGGCAGAGGGCAGATGTGAAGGGACAGGGAAATGAATGGGATCAAGATGCATGATGGGAAAGACACATTGAATAAATGAAAAGAAAGTAAAATAAATTACCTCTTTCACTAGACTGTGGACTTCTACATAAGGAGGCTGTGTTCATCCCGTTTTACATGTTCAAACTCTCAGTATTGATACACCTGACTTTTAATGAGCATTAAATCAAACAATTTGCTGAATTAAATAAAATGGTGTTGAACCACAGAATTACTGATTTTTATAATTCTGTAAGGTCTTGTAGAATTCCAGTTTATAATTTGTCATTGAATAACTAAAAATTGATGAAATTGCTGAGCTGGAAAAATGGCCCTGAGGAGGCACACAGGTGCATCATTGAGGCGTATTGACTACCTCCCTAGTCTAGTCAGTAAGCAGGATGCAAGTCTGATGTGGGAGTGTCATATATCAATCTGTTGATTTCATTGGTTAAGCAATAAAGAAACTCCTTGGCCCTGATAGGTTAAAACATAGGTGGGAGGAGTAAACAGAATAGGATGCTGGGAGGAAGAGGAAGTGAGCTCAGACTCGACAGCTCTGCTCTCTGGAGCAAAGGCCCTGCTTCGCTCTCCTGGGCATACGCGATGAAGCTCCGACCCAGGGTGGACAGAGGTTAGACTCTTCCCGGTAAGCGCACCTTGGGGTGCTTACACACATTATTAGAAATGGGCTAGTCCAGGTGCGAGAATTAGCCTAGAAGAGGGTAGACAGAAATGGGCCAAGCAGTGTTTAAATGAATACAGTTTGTGTGTTGTTATTTCAGGCATAAGCTAGCCAGGCAGCCGGGGTGCTGGGGACGCAGCCCCGCCGCTCCAATTACAACACAAGTCCAGTGAGAAGTCTTGTCTAAAATAATGTGAAGAGACTGGGGGATTTTTCAGCAATTGCTGTTCTTGTAGACGACTGTGCTTTGGGTCCCAGAATCCACATTTGGAGACTCACAACCATAAGTAACTCCAGTTCCAAAGCATCTTCTGGACTCTGTGGGCATCCCCCTCCTCGAGAAGTTCTTCAAAGGAATTCCCTCTACTAGCATACAAAGACCACTGTGAAGTATTCAAACTCAGCCACAGATTTGTTTTTATACCCTAAGAACAAATTTTTAAGTTCATATATAAAATGTAATTTTAAGTTTATTTTTAGTAATGAAATTAGACTCAAATATAAGCAGATTATGCCCTATTCAGTAAGAAAAAAAAAACCCAAACCAAAACAACCTCCCCCCTTTCATTTCTCATGCTTTATTCTCTCAAGAGAAATAAACTGAATCAGAAATAAGTTCAAATCAACATGAATAATGGTTCCGGCTTTCTCTTAATCTTGGATTAAATGTCAGAGATATTGAAGAATGACTGTGAAATGGTTGCATGATTAAGATGTGCCTTCTGGTGCTAGAAATCATCACAAGAAGAAAATAATAGACAGAAATACTGCATTGTCGGCTGATGGAGGAGGAGAAAGGGCTGGAGGTCATTGGAAGCCTAGTTCAGGCTCCTGCTTCCACTCAAGAAGAGAGCAAGTGTCTGAGGTGAAGCACACACACACACACACACACACACACAAACACACAAACACACACCCTCTGCCGCCTTGCCCACCTGACTGGATTGTTGCTGTGGCTACTTAAAAAGACAAAGAGTGATACAGAGCTTAGTTATCAAAGCTGTACTAATGTGGACAGACAAACCATAGGCCAGACAGACAACGGCAAACAGGAACAAAGAAGGTGACCAAGGAGCTGACTGGTGCACCATTGGTCATATTCTGCTCAAGTATTCTGAAAAGTTACCAATTTATAGGAAGCCATTTCTATAGATGTCTTGGGGGTACCTTAATGTGTACACTTATGACATTAATTCTATTCGAGTTTCTATAGGTTTGCACCTCGGTGTAATAAAGAAATTTCTATTCGGTTATTGAGTCTGTCAGCTGATGACAATTTTCCTGAAGGCACTGCCATTTTCTTTCAAAGTTAGAATTATCTGAACACCTTCTAAAAACTTAGAAGGAATTTTTCCTGCTGTTTGGCTATGGACTGGAACTCAGGGTGCTGAGAAACACACAAGTTTTGGGCTAAGGTAGACCATGTTTGTGATTCTTAGATTTAATGCGTATGCTTATTGACTTGGGCTTTAAGGGATATTATTTTATTTATTGACACCTCAGGTTCTGTGTTAATACTTGTGTATGAGACTGTGAAAAACTAAATTAATATGTGTGAAAAAGTGTTAACTGGAAGGTAATATCATACATATACCCTCAGTAAACATTAAATTTATTTGGTTTTAATTTTGCTACTGTGTGCTGGTTAATTAAATTACTTTTGCTATTGTGTCCTCAAGTTTTCAACATCTAAATTTCAGAGAACATAGTTATGTTACATTTTCATGTGTGTGTCTTCTTTATTCTTTCTCTTCTGTAGAAAACTTTCAGAACCACTTGTGTGCCTTGCTAGAGATGCCAGGTTCTTCCTGGGACATCAGGGTGAAGTACCATGTAGGGCAAGAAATGTCTCTGTTTCTGCATTTTGAGACTCTGGGTTTGCTTGATTCTCATCATTTCTCACCACTACCAGACACCTAGAGCTGCTCCAAACTATATTTACAATTTATTTTCACTCTTTTTTAGATTTGAACCCTTATCATCGGAAATGTGTTTAGAGATCCCGTCTGTCCTTAAGCCTTAAGATCTAAGTTCTGAATATCTCAGGTGATTGGATATTTAACCCATGTGAGTGCTACGGTTGTGCTCATCTGGGCATATTTTGTTGTTTGTTGCAAACTCTTTCGGAAATTAAAACAAAGAGAGAAAACCTAGAAGAAGCTATGCAAGAAGAGCAGCTAAGTAAGAGGCTCACAGCGCATCCTCAGCTTCCCTGTGGACTCTGCTCATGTTTCTCAGCACCGTGGTGCATGCCGTCTCCCTCGTGCACTCCCAATTGGAGAGACTGTGCAAGCAGCAGCCGTTCCCAAGCCTGACTTGCTTTTTCTATGATTGAAACTCTGGATTCTCCAAGGTTTGAGAGAGAGAGAGAGAGAGAGAGAGAGAGAGAGAGAGAGAGAGAGGCAGATACTATTTATTATTTTTGTAGCCTTGTAGGCATTCAGAAAATGTTTGGCTTCAGACAGATTTTAGGAAAATATTTAGCTGCAGTGGCAAATGAACATTTTGGCTGGAATTTTGTTAAACACGAACTTGAAGCTGAATTTCGGTAAAGCTGCCCTAAATACATCTATCTTGGTCTATGAATTTGTTTGTTTATCCAGCGCATACCTTCTAGATTTTGGGGGAAGAGAAGGTCAGATGGAGGAGCATGAGGACTGCAGTGATTATGAATAGAGGAAGGGATTCGTGGAGCATGGTGTGGAGAGATAAGACATTATGAGAAGGGAGTTTGAGTCATTGTGTGCATGAGTGGGTGGGTGTACAGCCCAAGGCCAAAGCCGGAACTGCCTTTGAGCTGAGCTTCCTATTGGCATGCTTTCTGCATTCTGAATGGTGAAGACATTTTTGAGTAGGTAGTCACAAATAACAGAGAAATGTTGCTGGTACAAGGGACGGTACAAGATAAGCTTTACCTTCATCGAGTTTAAGCTGCTACAAAGCCCCCCAAATGGTCACTTCTAATTCAAGGGATCCCTTGCTTTCTCCCAACTGGAAGATAAGCAGTTGAATACAGAACTTTTTAAAGAACAGGCATGATGAAGTTGGATAATGAAAACGGCACACGTGATTAGAGAAAATTGTTATTAGATTTGTCATTATGGGTTGCCTATGTAAACTGGGCTCTTATGATGGGTATCTTTTTCTTAATAAAAGAAAGAATATTTTGAAGGCTTTTGGAGACCAGAGACATAGCAACAAGTAACTGCCGCGAGAAGAGCTCGTCTGCTGTCTCAGGGGATTATAGTTACAGTGGCTCAATCAGGCTGGACCTACCTTCTTTGGTAGACTCTAACCATAGTAACAAAAAAAGGAAGTAAACCCTGGGAATTTTTAGCAGAGTATTTAGAATTTAATCTTGTTTAGACTATTGCAATAGAAGAGGAACTGTAGTCTCAGTTTTCTAAGAGTATTCTTAGTTTGGAAGGATGGAGGAGATTCTAAATCAACAAACACCAGGAATGGAAGGTGGTTAGGTACTTGAAAGCAGCAAACAAATATGTCTTAAAAACAACATGGTTGGACACTGTTCAGAGAAGATGACTTACCCATTGTCAGCCCCTTGGAGCAAATGTCAGGTTTGAGTTTTCTTGGGAATTTTCGCAATAGCCAATTGGGACTCCATGTATATCTCATTGAGGGTATGAGTGTCAGTGTTTAGTCTGGGAAGACTCAGAACTTGTAGGAATGTGGTTATTTAGAAGCAAATGTTTCCCCACCCATCTATTTAACTGGTTAATGTCCCAGAAAAAGGGGCTTGGCTACCTACAAATGCTCAACTTTCTCACTTAAAGACAGGGCTTCAAAATATGTCCCACAGAATTGCTAGAAGTTTAAATATGACCATTTACATGAAGTGTCTAACAATGTCTGATATTGAACAACACTACATTTGCACTCAAAGGTACTTCAATCAGTGAACACGGTGAACCTAACTTTGCACTAAATTTATGTAGATTATCTTATTCAATCTTTTCAACAACTCCATGAAGATTCTTGAAGAAATCACATTTTTGAAGAAATCAAATGAATGTGGGGGAATGTTTAATGGTAGTATATTTCTATGGAGTTACAAAACCACATGGAACTTGTTTACAGAAGCACCAGTGTGTGTGTGGGAGGGTAGTTTTGTATGAGAATTAGAAGGCATAGCTATTTTTTTAGTTATAAAGTCCTTTGTAAAGAAGATCTGGAGAAAGCCTCCCAGCCCAGCACTGTGAAAGGACATTAGGGCCTTTGTGGGCAGTAGCAAAGGGAGGTTAGAGATAGTTCTGTAAGTAAGAAGCATCATTCTGTATCACTGGGAAGATATTAAGGAGTGTCCAGGACTTCACGGAGAAGATAGGGGGCATCTAGGGGAGAAAGTTTCTATGCAAGGGTAGAGCTGGGAGCTGACAGAAGAAGATCTGGTGCCTGAATGTTGATGCTGGAAAACAATCTCTTAGGCTGGGACTTGAAAAATTCATGGCAGTAGAAAAATCAACGAGGCTTTTTTGATTGTGTGTGTTTAGAAGAAAGGATGCCAAGATTCTTCAGAAACATATTTTTAAGTTATCCAGTTGCAGTAAAGACAAACTAAAACACAGAAATTGTTAGTACATAGTTTGACGAATGATCATAACATAAGCATACCCCGTAACTACTACCCAGGTCAAGGAAGAGGACGTTACTGTCTTCATCCATATATACTACTCATAGTTATCACATGCTGAGTTCCTTAAATGAGTTTATGTCCTTTTCATATAGACAACTAAACATAAATTTTACTAGTTAAGACAGTTCAACCATAAAGTGAGAGATGATTTGTTTAAAAAAAAATGAGTCAGAGTGAGTAGACACTTTAAACTCATAAAATTCTATCAAATCTATGCATAATTAACATACAATAAGAGATAATTTCATATACATCCCAAATCCACTAGAGCAGAATATTAAAGTTCCATTTTCACAAAGGAGCATGTTTCCTAAAGCTTTTAAGCGTATGTCTTACTCTTGGCACTGCTGTAAGTACATCCTGTACTCAGCAAGGATTTGTCAATAATGATAATGCTGATATGTTGCCTTTTAATATTATCTATCATGATCCCTCAAAGCAATAACTTCTACAAGAAATACAACCTCTGGTTCTTCTGAAGTTCCTGGCTGGAGCCTCCTGAGAGAACATTTGATGGGTGTTAGTGATAACGTTTTATGCATCACTGAAATTATTTCGCTCTTCCCCTCCATTGTCCCCAGCCACACAGCCCTGGGTTTTGCAGTTGTCAAAGAGGGGAGGAGTAAGAGAAAAATGATGAAAAACAGAAATAAGAAGGGAAACAAATAACCGAATTAGAGAAAGTAAAAAAGGGTTGTGCCTTTGATAAAAGTAAAAAAGAGCTGTGTCTTCTTTTACTCTGAGAATGTTACTACTAAAATCTAAGTCTGGTGATGAACGGTGCATATTACTAGAGTAGATTTCACTCTGTGTGTAATTATATTCTGGTAAGTCATAGTCTGTGAGCTCCTCTATGGCTGCCACCAGTGGTGGATGACCACTAACACAGGAAACAAAGTCATTTGCCAAAATCTCTACAGGACACAGAGTGCGTTGATATGTAAACTTGATGATTACTAGTGATTGTGGCACATTTATTTGCTTATGAATGTTAAAGCAGTCTTGTTTTATGAACACTCCAAATGATTCTCACAATGTTTTGAACACATTAACAATTTGTTTAAAGTTGATTTTAAATTGTCAGTAACTTTAGGAATGGAGAAGGAATTTCCTTCATAAGATGTAAATTTTATGTTTTACTTTTTTTTTAGTAGCAGACAGTTGATTTTATCATTTTGATATATGGGTTAAAGTATTCATAGATCTAGAATTTATTATACTTTAGGGTTGTCCACATCAGTCAGTAGATTATAACTTAATAGCTTTGCCTTTCAATGAACTATTTAGCTATGACAAATTGAATAGCTATTTATTACATTTTTCAAACAGATATAGGAGATTTCAAGTAAATATAGGAATGTGTCTAATGATACAAAAAGAAAACAATGTATAGTTTTGGGTAAGTAGCTGCATTACTTAGGTCTTCTTTACCTTTAGGTTTTACAGTCAAGTATTAGTGAAGATAGGGAGGAATCTATCTATCTGTCTATCTATCTATCTATCTATCTATCTATCTATCTATCTATCTATCATCTATCTATCTATCTATCTATCCTCTATCTATCTATCCATCCACCTATTTATTTATTTTTGGTTTTCGAGACAGTATTTCTATACAGCTTTGGCACCTATCCTGGAACTAGCTCTTGTAGACCAGGCTGGCCTCAAGCTCACAGAGATCCTCCTGCCTCTGCGTCTCAAGTGCTGGGGTTAAACGGGTGCACCACTACTGCCCAGCAATGCAGGAGAATTTCTTTAACATCTAGGATCATCAGTTTCCTAATCTTAAAATAGGACCTTTAATAGCCAAGCTTCAGATTAGGTTATTGCAAGGATGAAAGGGGCTGTGCATGTGAGGCCCAGCATGATCAGTGCTTGACAATTAATTCTATTAAAGCCACAGTATACCGTTACAGCTCTGAATGTTGTGGTTCTGAGACATACTTCAATTACATGCTTGTTAAAACCCTGACAACCCTTGGAAGAAGAGGACACCCCTTCTGGACTCACCTGGCACAGTTCTTCAAAAGAAGCCAGGATCTTGGGATCATCCAGACAGGGACAAGGTACAGGACCTGGGAGGGTGATGAGGAAAGACAAAGGTATATTTAGGAGGCACTGAGGGAGACTGATTAACCCTCCCATTGGCATCCTTTCTCTTGCAGTTTCATTTGTCTGAATGTAATCTACAATGACTGGACATAGCCTGAATCTAGGCCATCCCAAAGCCTGTGAGTTCACCCCAAACTCAAAAACAACATTCTACATAATTTGATCAGGGTTTGCTCCAGTAATGGGACATAAACAGAATAGAGAATATCTTGCTTGTTTTAAATATTAAGACATTTAATCCAGAGAAATTAAGTAGGGGTATCTGATACTTAACCAGATTTTCTGACCCATAGTTTCTTGCTTGTTCTTCTATAGTATTTTATATGAAATACTGAGTCATATACACTTGCATAATTTTTTCCTTCCCATTTTAAACCTCAATTTTTTTTTTATCAAATAGTACTCTTTTAAAAATTATTTATTTTCTATGTATTGAGTGTTTGGCTTGTATATGTGTCTGCGCACCAAATGCATATCTGGGTGCTGGAGAAGGGTGTTGGAAAGCCTGGGATAGGATTTGCTGTTGGTTGTGAGCGATTATGTGGGTACTAGGAACTAAACTTGGGTCATCTGAAAAAATAACCAGTGTTCATAACTGCTGACTCACCTCTTGAATCCCTAAAGTATGATTCTTCATAATACCTTTATTGTGTTTGTGAGAAAACGAAGGCAGATTCAATATACGGCATGCTCCATGCTGTAGTATCTCTTAGATGTTCATGTCAGTAGTTAGAGTACTGTGCTAGATTCCTAGCGTTGCTCTGACATTGTTGCTGTCTCTAGAAGAATCCCATGTTTTGAAAGATTTTGCATATCAATTGCATACAATGGTTAGCCTTTGCTTTCTGACATTATCAAACACCACCTGGAACTACAGCAACAGCAGAAAGGTTGAGTTGGTTTGGATTCATTGAAAGTCAAGAAGTCCTAGTGTTTAGGTAACCTCTTGATTTTTGTCAATGCTAAGGCACTCCCTGAGCTGACCCAGTGTCCTCTAAAACACCTTGCTGACCTTCAGCACTGTGTGTGGACTCTGGGAATAACTGAATGCTCCCTTTTTTAGTGAATGAGTCAAACCTCGTTATCCTGATCTGAGTAAGTTGATGTTTTGTGTGTGATCTCATTCAGTTCTCGGTTGTTACATTTTTTCCATCACATCATGGGAAATTGGTGTGGTCCACAAATAATCAAAAATAAATTGGTGAAGAATGAAATGGAAGATGAATTATTAACAAACTACCAGAGGTTACTGGTTAATGGGCATACCAATCATTTAGAAACCACATTCTGATGTGTATTACACAAATTATGGGAAAATTTACCCATTGTTGTCAGAGACCAAGTTCAATTATAACTTACCCTTCAGCCATGCAATTTTATAGTATCAAAACACAAAGGATATTTTCTTAATATACCAAGTTTCCTTACTGTACCACCTATTGCCAAATTTAACTGTTTCTGGGGCAGACCACAGAGAATGTTGAAAAGACAGTCATAGAAAGCCATCATTTATTTTGCCAAGATACATTACATAGGAAATAAGTCTCGAGTCTTTCAAATATTATTGGGCAAGGCTAAAATAATTTCATTGTAAAAGCATTTTCCTTCTCTGTGTGCCGGCTAAGTGCATATTTTGTGACCTTAGGAATAACTTTCCAAAGCTGTGTGAAGAATGTAGCAATACAATCTAATAAGAATTATGGCTCACAACTTGAATGATGTCAGTATTCTTTTAAACCTCCCAGACTTCGTTTTCTCCTTCTACTAGATTTCTTAACTCTTTATTTCTAAGATAGGAGAGTTTTGTAATCTCATTGACTAAGTAAGAGCTAATGAAAGGTAAAACTTTCCCTTATTAAAGCTTGTGCACATTATTAAGATGACTATTTCAAAGACTATGCATTTGAGACAGTATTTTTATGACTGTGTATTAGTTTGTCAGCCTTTTTGGTCTGGTTAGTTTTGTCCATTTGACACACACGTTGACATATCTAGGAAGTGGGCATCTCAGTTGAGGAATTATCCTCATCTGATTGGCCTTTGGGCATGTCCATGGAGCATTTTCTTGATTGCTGTAGGGAGGCTCAGCTCCTTGCGGCAGTCTCTCCCTTGGGCAGGTAGTCATAGGAGTATAAGAAATGGAGCCAATGTAAGACTGGGAACAAGTCAGTAAGCAGTTTTCTCTATGGGTCTTACATCTCCTCCTACTTGAGTTTTTCATGATGGACAGAGAGCAGGACATGGAAGCCAAACACCCCTCTGCTTCCACAAGCTGCTTCTGGCTGGTGCGTTATCACAGCAGCGGAAACCTAACCGGGACGTTTTTCACATCTTATTTAGTGTGAGAAGATTCTTTTGAGTTCAGTTTTCTGGCTATGACTTTTTTCCTTCTTCTAGTCAGTGGTCACAAACTGGACCAGCAGCCAGCATTACTTGGCTGCCAATTGCTGGGTGCATTTGAAGGTCCCGACAGAGGATTTTTTTTGGCATTAGAGTGAGAGCTCACGTTTCTGTCTGATTCCCAGATGATGTGAGCAGCAGGCAATCACACCTTGATTACCACTGCTCTAAGTCAGGTTACAGACTTCATTTTACAGTTTAATTTGGTGAGTCTGGACTAGCATGAGCCACGTAGTCCTCTAAGATAAAGTCAAAGTTCAGCAAACTAGCTATCATTTGGCTCTTTACCAGACTTGTTACAAGCCAAAGCACTTGAGATAGAAAAGTCACAGTTTGATAAAGCGGTCTGATGCCTGATGTTGGCAGACTGAAGGATCTCTCCAGGTAAGTGTGTGATTTCTTCAGTGACATCACATTTGCCTGCAGAGATTTCCCAGTCCTCCACTGATGTTTAAAACAGTTATTCAGTCTACAGTGGCCCTTCTAGTCATGCCAGATCCTAAAATATATTTGTGAGTAATTGACGTTAGATAGGAAGTAATGGTGATAGATGGGGTTTAACCAGAAGAGCAGGACAGAAGCCATTATCTGCTCCTGCCTGTATCTCCGCAGAGAAGCCCAAGAGAGAAGCAAGTGCATCCAGTCTTACCTGTCATGATGCACTGCACGCCCTGCAGCCCCGCAGTGCCTTCAAGTTTCAGGCAGCCTGTATGTTAGAACTTGCAGTTGGGGTTCTTCACATCTTTCTTCATTTACAGATATACCTAGGAAACCACAGGAAGAGTGCAATTGGAGACGCTTGTCACCTTCATTTTCCCTGTCTCTCTTTTTACTTAGTAACACCTTATAAGTCACACCGCCTGTGGCTAATTGTTAAAGAGTTGAAACAACGCATGATGTGCAGTATTTACTCAGAGTACAGCCCAACTTGGGACTATCACAATATTAACTCTGCAGTGCTGGCAGCTTTTGCTCATGGAACCATTTTCTCTCGGTTAACTATGCAGTTATTTCATTATTTTATCAGAATAGAAATATGGAGCATTTCATTCCTGCTGTATCTCAGCATATAGTTTAGCTCCAGTCTATAGAGAGTGTTAATAAGCATTTACTACTGACTGTTCATTGATTCACTGAAGTGTTTTATTTCAAATATCTACTATGTAAAAGGGCACATATATGGATATATATATATATAGTTGCATTTATTGATATCAGGGTGAACGTATTTGATTTCAGACAAGGTAATATAAAAGAAACTTGAAATTCAGAAAACAAATGTTTTATATATTTAGTCACATATTAAGGTATGTTTTAATGGAAAATTTGAGTAATTTTTGGTTTAGAGGGAAAATTAATAATTTTTTAAAAGTCCAATGATATTATGCCTTCCAAGCATATAATTGTATTTTTGAATTTTTTAACTACTGGGTTCTATCCAAATTTATGCAATAATGATTCACAAAATTGGATTTGATTGTGTTTACATAACACAGTATCTTGATTATCTACCAATCTACCCTGTACACATCCTTGGACCTCGGGATGATTTTAAAAGCACCCTCTTAATTGTATTCTGGCTTTTCCAAATAAACCGTAAATATAGACTTAACATCAAATCTCTCTTAAGTGTTCAGAGGATGTAGCAGGTGGCCTGATCTGATGTGAGTGCAGCTGAAGTCATGTGTTGAAATAACTGCGGCCTGGAAAGATAGAAAACATCTGGGCTCTAAGGGAGACCCACACTATCAGAGTGGGGGAAGGAGGGAGAGAGTGTATGTAAGCATTACATCGTTTTTGGCTATGTAGAAAAAAATAAGAAGTGGCAGGGGCTCATGCTTCAAAGTCTGAACAGTTTTTTCCTCTAACCTCTAAAGGTGGGGAACGGGACACCTCAGTTATGGAAGAAAGATGAGACTTCTGCAACCATTTGCACTCAGCGCTGCCTTTGTCCTCCATGTGTTTGTGGGGCGTGGTTTGACACGCACTTGTCCTCTTGAAGGAGAACTGAGTTTAGAATCCTCACTGTCTTGTTTCTGGCTGTGTTCTCTTGCTTGCTATTATGTTCCTGGCTTTTGTTTTCCTGTATCAATTTTGTTTTTATGGATTCATGTAAAGGCATGGCTGAGGAAAAGTTTTTGAGACTAGTTAGAACTTCCCCTCTGTAAAAGCACATTTTCCTATGTAAGCATTATCTGCCATTAGCATATCAGTACAGAGGCTTTCACAAGACTGTCCCAAGCACAGATTGACAGCTTGAGGAGCCGAATGCTTTAATAAGCATTTTGAACTTTCACAACAAGACTTACCTGGTAATTCTCAAGTCTGGCTAGGAAGCAGAAATGTGTTGGACTATGAAATAGAGTTTAAAGCTCCAACCAAGATATCCTGAACCCAAGTTTCTAAGGTGTGGATTTAAGAATTCTCTTAAATGTATCTTCTAGAACAGTTTTATGTTAAGAGCAACATTGAACAAAAAGTACAAAGAGTTTCTATGTGCTTCCTCTGCCCACGTACAGTCTTCCCCACTACTGACACCTCACCCCTGTGGCACAGTCTTTACAGTGGATGTGCTTGTACTATGGACATGTGGACATTACGTCAAAGCCACAGCTTTCACTAGGGCTCATCTTTGGGGTTTAAAGTAACGTACTTGTCTAGTACTATGGTACCATACAGAATTTACAGAATGCTCTCACCCTGCTCTACAGCCATGTGTGCTCTGTCTACCCCTTTCCCTCTACCTCCTGGTCCTCACTGATCTTTCTACTGTTCCCACCATTTTTACCTTTCCTGGGTCTTATTATTGGACTCATATAACTGTATGTAGTCTTTTCATATTAGCCTCTTCATTTAACAACAACAACAACAACAATAATAATATATACTTAGTTTCTTCCATGTTGATATGGTTGATAACTCACCAAATATCAGAGTTTATTCATTCATTTCCTGAAAGTGATCTTGATTACATGCCAATTCTGTGATTATGGCTAGAGGAAATATGAACACTGAGTTTGAGTTTTTGTGTGGACACATTGCCACTTTCTCTGGGTAAATATCAAAGAGTCCGATTTATGAGTTATACATGTGTAGCATCAAAAGACCCTGGTACACTCTCTTATTAGTGGTGGTACAGATTGCTTTCCCACCAGCAGTGAATGAGATATTCCATTTTCTAAATCCTCTCAAGCATTTGGTGTTATGAGTGTTTTGGGTTTTGGCCATCTCAATTGCACCACATTGATACCCCATTGTTTCCATTTACGAGTCCCAATGACATATGGTGTTGAATATTTTTATGTTTGCTTCATACATCTTTAATAAAATGCTGATTCGGGTTTTTCTTTCTGCTTTTTAGTGAGGGCCACTTTTTCACTGAGTTTTCAGAGTTATTTTGTATATTTTGGGTAATGCTACTATATCATATAGAGCTTTAAAGTTTTATTCTTGTCTGTCTTACCTCCTCAGTCACTTGCCATTACATTTTGAAAACAGAGGTTTAAGATTTTAATGAAGTCCTGTTTATCACTTCTTTCAGGGGTCATGATTTTGGTGTTAGACCTGAAAAAGAAGGCCATCTAGGTTTTATGTTGTTATTTCTCGAAATTTTACAGTTTTGCATTATATATTTTGTCTACAAACTACTTTGAGTTAATTCTTAATTCTCATGAAGATTGAAAGATCTGTGTCTAGACTCTTGTTTTTCCACATAGATGTCCATTTTTTTCAGCACCATTTTTGAAAAGACTATCTTTTCTCCACCGTGTAACATTTATTGATTTGTCAAAGTTGAGTTTGCTGTGCTTATGTGCATTTCTGTTCGGTTTTAATGACCTGTCTATTCTTCCATCAGTAGAGCTTTGTCTTATTTAGTGAGGCTGCATTGAATTTGTCCAGTACCGGTCATCAGGTTTGGCTTTCTTTTAACACAGAATTGTTATTGTGGATCTTTAGGCTTTTAGAAACATGAAGTTTTGACTATGAAGGTCAAAGAAAAACAAGAGCTAACACCTTGAAAATATGAAACTTTGTATTCATGAACATGAAAATTCATTCCATTTCATTAGTTATCACTCATCAGAATTTTGTACTTTTCTCATATAGATCTTGCAACGTTTTGTTAAATTTATAGCTCAACATTTCATTGGAAGAGTTCTTATGGCTATGGTAATATGTTTTTAATTACAAATTCCACTGTCAATTGCTGATAAACCTGCTGATTATTTCCTGCACCTTTTCAACGGTTGCTTATTAGTAGCAGAAGTCTCTATGGCTCTTACAGGCCATCTAAGAAGATGCTCCTGTTATCCACGGAATAAAACCATTTTACTTCTTTCTTGAAAATGTGTAAACCTTCCCTCTCATTTTCTTGTTCTGTTACATTGCTATGATTTTTACTAAATCATGTACTACAATGTCAAAAGGCCACACTAACAGGATGTTCTTGTCTTATTTCTTGATTTCAGTAGTCATACTTCAAACTTTTCCTCACCAAGAGTGATGTTAACTTCAAGTGTTTTGTAGATAAATGTTCCTTATAAAGTTAAGAAAATTCTACTTCTTCTAGCCTAGATAGTTTACCCGGAATGAAATGTTGAACACTATTTCTGTATCTCCTGATATAATCATGATTTTTTTTTTTACTCTTTAGCTTGTCATACTAACAATATTTTAGATGTTTAAGGAGTCTCACATAAATGTGATAAATTGCAGTTGATTAAGGAGTACAATTCGTTACATACATGGTTATATAACCTGGTAATATTTTGTTGATTTTTTCACATCTGCTTATCTGAAGCACTCTTCGATTGTTTTTATTTTTGGCAACCCCTGGGTAGTTTTGGTTTTAGGATGCTGTTAGCTTTATGGAGTGAGACAATATTCCCTTTGCCTTTATTTTCTGTAAGGTACTTCAAATAATGGATACAATGTCTTTTTAAGGATTTGTTATATGTCACCAGGAAACCTGCCTGGTACATATGTTTTCTGTTTGTTAGGCTATGACTTACAGCTCTAGTTTCAGTGATTGACGTAGGATATTCTGATGGGATGCTTCATCGTGTGTGAGCTTTCGCAGTTTGTACCTTTCAAGGAATTTGCTGTTTCATCTAGAGCAGTGGTTCCCAGCCTTCCCAATGCTGTGACCCTTTAATATGACCCCCAGCCGTAAAATTATTTTGTTGCTACTTCATAACTTTGCTACTGTTTTGAATCATAATGTAAATATTTTTGGAGGTAGAGGTTTGCCAAAGGGGTTGTGACCGACAGATTGAGAACCACTGATCTAGATTATCAAGTTTGTGGGGACATAGTGAATCCTATCTATTTATTACCCTCTATTGCCTATGCTGCTTGTAGTAATGTCTCATCTTTTATGTCTTATATTTCTATGTCTTTTCTTAATATGTTGAGAGACTTGATCCTTTTGAGGAACCAGCTTTTATTTTCATCAAATTTCCCTACTGATTTTCATTTCTCACTTTCATTGATTTTCGCTCTATTTTTAAAAGTATTTTATTCTCACCTGAGATCTAATTTTTCTATTTGTAGTTTCCTTCAGGTGAATTTTCTAAAATCTCCCTCTATGTACTGCTTTTAATTATACTGAAATTTTTTCATGAGTCATATTTTTATTCATATACATTCATTATTTTATTTTTATTTTAGATTTTTTTAAAAGTTCTTGTGGCATTTATTTATTGAGCCATGGGTTAGTGAGAATTGCATTAATACTAAAGTTTAATTTTTATAGCTGTTAAAATTTTTTTGTTGGATTCTCTATGGCAAAATCATATACTATATGCTTTTACAAATTTCAAGGTGTGTTTTATGGCCCAGAAAGTGTTGTATTGGAGTATGGTGCATGTGAGCCTGAATGAAGTGTCTATTGCTGTCCACTGTTGGTGATGCTGTCAAGTTCAACTCTGTCCTTATGAGTGTTTGAACATTGGTTCTGTTCACTTCTGACAAAGGACTGTGAAGGTCTCCAGCTGAATCCAGTTACCATTGCAGGCTTATCAGCTTTTCCCGTGCATGGCTAGTCCTCTGTTGCTGGTCACATACACACAGTATTTATACCGTGTGTCCTTTCAGTGGGTATTACGTCATACCTTTTCTCAAGCTGTAACTTCTATTGCTGTGAAGTTTTTATTTATTTTATTTTATTTTATTTTTTACCATTGGCGTTCTCTTTTGATTGGTGTTAGGATGACATATCCTTCTCTACAACTTCACTTTTTATCTGTTCCTTTTGATATTTAAAGAAGGTACTTATAGACAAAAATAGTTGGGCTGTAGCTATCTACTCTCAACAAATCTTGCCATTTAATTGATGTGTGCAAACCATTGATAGAGCCGTTACTGCTACAGGTGGATTGGGGCTATCACAGTTCCCTTTTCCTGTTTCTGGCCCAGTGCTTCCGTTATTTTTATTTTTATATTTTGAATTGAACATTTTATTGGGCTCAGTTTTTTCTTCTTTCTTATCATGCCAACTTTACTTCTTTTTAATAAATGCTGTTTGTTAGTGGCCCAGACTTGCATTGTACAGATACGATTATAAATCATCCACGTTCACATCACAAGATACTGCTTCCTGAGTTTTGCAAGTGCTAAATATCCTCAATTCCTCTAGTATACCACTTATATTATTGCTTTATTCATTTCACTTATTTAAAGACACACATATCTATATTATTAAACTATATATTAAATCCTGTCTATATTATTAAATCTATAAAGATATAAATCTGATAAGTGGAACTATTCTGGCATGTCTAGATGAGGAAAGGACCTAGGGCTTTGGCCTCTCACTTCCTCTCCTTACTGGTGACTCCAGTCAAAAGCAGTAGAGCTCACTCATTTGCCCACAACACTGATCTGTCCTCCATGGGGGGGGTCACGTCTCTTAGCAGCCAATCAAGGGAAGGAGAACAGCTCCCAGTCCAACAGGGGCTTCAGAGATTTGCCCTGCAGTTGACACCGGGCAGGGTTATGCAACTGAAATCAGGAAGAAACCTGTTTGCTGAGGAAAAAAGTTTTTTTTTTTTTTTTTTTTTTTTCCTTGTCTCCTTTAAATGATTCTGCACGGGCAGGGTGTATTTTGTTAACCCGGCCTAAGGGGATGTTTTAAAGGTGGAGAATTGCCCTGGTGATGAACAAATATGAGAAATAAACTTCCAGCGGGGCTGGGTTGCCTGCTGACTGCGATTTCCTGATGACCTATAACAATGGGTATTCAGTAACAGCTGGCGCGCGTCTTTCTCGGACAAAGCCACTGGGAAGAGCAGGCTTTCTGATTGGTGAACCAGAACCGTTTCCCTGGTAACCCTTAACTAGCACGTGTTTTATTGTTTCCAACTGCTTTTCCTAGGGTATTTGCAGGTGGTGGGAGATGCTTTTTTAAAGGAGGGTCATAACCTCATGAACTTTCAGATGTTGCAACAAATTGCGGAACAAAACAGTTTTTTCCTTTTCAAATATAATAAGTAAATTTTATAACATAGCATTTTCAAGATAAATGCAGTACAGCAGTTTTTCTTCTTCCTTTTTTTTTTTTGCCATAATTTTCCAGATGTTCTCAATTTTAAAGCCAGGCTTTCATTTTAAGATCATAACCTCTAGGAAGGTAATATGAGTGGACTTCATGGTCTGAGAATATTACATTATTATTACTATTATTAATTATTTTTATTAATAATTATTTTCCGGAGGGAATACTCTGAGTATATGCTTTGGCATGAAATATGAGATACACCATAAAAAGTGCATGTATTTCTCAGTAGGGCTTATAAAGGTTTTGCCTCTAGTAACTTTTTTCTTTATTGCTAGTTTCTGTATTCATTTAAAATGTTTCAGAAAATTTATAAATGTTGCTATGAATAAATACTAAATAAGACTCAATTACAAGAATTTCCCCCAACATTTATTTGACTTGTTTTTTGAAGGACTCCTTGATTTCCAGATAGATAGCTCCCTCTTCTGTTTGGTTTGCAGAATTTGGGTCTTTGGAAAACACGTTGGCTGGTGTTTCATTTGTCACTGAATATATTCTGTCTTGGGTGAAGCTGAAATGCTTTTTGCAGAACAGCAAATTTGTAAGGAACATCAAGGGAGCAAGGATGTTTCCATGTAATAATTTGGTTTAAAGTTAAATCACTCTCCCGCCAAAATGGTGGCAAATAGAATTAAGATGTTAGTTTAATATTGACCTTATCTGCAGACCTGTGTGGGAAAAGGATGTGCAGACCTGATGGGTCACTTGTCTGGGCTCTGTTTGAAGCACCTGAGCTTGCGCTGGGCAATTGTTGCCATGCGATCTGCATGGCGGTCAAGCGACCCTGCAGTTTGTCCACTCTGGAGCCTGACTTGTCAGGACTCTGCTCAAGTCTCCCATGGGTGGAAAGCATGCACTTGCAGACACCGCCTGCCAGCAGTCTTCTCCACAGCTCCTGATTTTAATGTTGTTTATTGTTTGTCTCATTGGGTACAATTTATTTCTTATATCAAGAGTTAGGGTTACATTTGTATGCAAGATGATTTACAGGCTAACCACAAAGAGCTGGGCCTAATGACTAAAGGTTTTTATAGTGAGGATATTTCAAGCTTCTATTTCTAGAAGCCCAGAAAAGCAAAAACACTTTGACTTCAAAGAAGAAATGGCAGATAGCACAGACATACCTTCCTTGTTTCCCTCAATAGGGGAAGGGTGGATATTGTAACTCTGATATGAATTGTTAGAGGAACACTGTGTGTGCTTGTCTGTTGTCCCTGGCCTCCTTCGCGGAACCTTCTGAAGAAGAAACCATATTTTACCTCACACACAGTCAAGGAATTCTTCCCTAAGGCCCTTGGCTGTGGTGTTATCAATACACAGTTGGATTTTTTTTTCTTTCTCTAAATGCAAGTTTTGGCCGCACTTTTCAGAGTGACATCCCTGGGACTTATTAGCTTAATGACCTTGGACCAATTAACCAACAGTTTTATAGTGTGTGTGTGTGTGTGTGTGTGTGTGTGTGTGATCAAATCCAGCTTATCACGTATGTCAGGCAAGGACCCTAACAGTGACTTAGCACAAGTCACCCTCTCCCCATTTCAACAAGTTATTCAGGGTGGCCCTGAACTTCCTCTGCACCCAGACAAGCTTCGGTCCCAGCCTCTGGAGTGGCTGGGATTAGAGGCCTGCACTACCAAGCCTAGTCATTTTTCACTTATAAAAAGAGACAGGGATGGGAGTGTTCATCTCTAAGAGTTTAAACCACTGATGTGTTTGGTACAGAACCCAGCAGGAACTAAGCAATTATTAAACCTGAGCTGTTTCATTGCTGTAATCTTTGCTTTTCTTCCCTCAGTATAAACTGGGTTGCCAATTTACTGTGCAACATGCCACAACCTAAACAACTAGAGGTTTTACATTCATCTTCATAGTGGCATTACTTCTTACAGCTAGAAGGTCGAAGCCTCCATAGTGTGCACTAACAGATGACAGACAAGCAGGAAAGTGCTAACACTCTGTGGGTGAGTACCAAGCTTAGCAAAGACAGAAAGGATGCTTCCTTCCAGGGGCTGGAAAGATCTAGGAAGCAGGAGCTGTTTAAGTGATATAGAGTTTCAGCTATGCAAGATGAAGAACAATTCCAGAGGTTGAATGCACAACAAGGGGTCAAAGGTGGTAATGATAAATTCGACGTGTCTGTTCCTCAAGCTAACAGCAGCAGCAGCAGCAGCAGCAGCAGCAGCAGCAGTAGCAGCAGCAGCAGCAGCAGCAGCATCAGCAGCACCACTCCCTTGAAACTGAAGGGCTCCATGAAATTAGATCCTATTTGTTATATTAATTAGCCTTGAACATTTTGACTCACTTGCCCCAGAGTTCTAGGTGAGAATCAAGAATGTTCCAGTGTGTGGCTAAGTACACGGTTATACTGCTCAATTATTGTACCTGTTCTTCCCTTCAGGGCCGCTGCCTTCCTGCAAGGTGTGAACTTTATTCTCAGGGCTGTAGAGCTTATGGACTTGGACAGAATCTCAGAAGTACATTTCCTGCATAGTTACAATGAAGAAACTCTCAACAGGCCAAGTATGTGGAATACAAACCGGATTGAACAAGTTTACCATTGAAAAATCCTCCTGGGAGCAGTGCCGGAAATGGAGGTGTCACTGGGAATGGGATGAGGGCAGGGGAGGTGGTGGAGGTGGAGGAGGCAGGGGAGGTGGTGCTTACAAAGAAGCTTAGCAAGGGGCTGTTAAACAAAGAGACTAAAGAGGCAGAATCAAGGAAGGAGAGGGATGAACACCGCAGGGAGTTTAATGGTTTTTCATTCCAATTTCTGCTTAATTATAGCTCCTTCATACCACAGTCTTCAAGACGGTGTGTACGAGCCAGTCAAGAGTCAAAGCTTAAGAGCAGTGGGGAACGGTTCATTCTAAACTATAAGCTGAGAACTGATCATAATTGACCCTGTTAAAGGCTGCTTTACTTCAATTCAGGAATTCAATTTATCTTTTACTTCATACTGAATATCCCTTTATTTCTGGACAATAACATTTACTGAGTATCTGCTATCTGGTGAAGAGCCCATGTCAAAGAGGGAAACAGTGAATTAGGCTTTAAAATCTTCTTCCTTTCTATTTCAATTTAACATTTTCTAGCATCCACTTTCAGAAATGTATTTAAAATGAGAAGCTTTCTGTTTTGTGCTCAAAGTAAATAAGTACAATGAGAATCATAATACCTAATCATTTTCCCAAATAACATTTTTAAATCATGGGCTAAATATTTGTGGAGGAAACGCTCCAGTTCTACCGTTTGGAAAATGCCATCTTTTCAGACATGCTGCCCGGAAACAATGCCAACAGTGGGGGATGTAACTGTTCAGGCCAGCATCGAGAGAGAAGCAAAGCCACCCTCCTGTCACCCTGTCACAGACAGCAACTAGGATTCCTAGTAATGATGGGAGGTGCAATTCTGCCTGGTCATTTTGAGAGTTGACTTCAATATTTTTACCTTTAATTTTGTTTGTCCTTTTGAAATGGTAGTCATGGGTTTTGCTTTAATTGTTACAAGCATAAAATGAAACAAGCATTGTCATATAATTATCATCTTATGCAAGAGTGTCACCTCACCTTTAATTTCTGCATAAAAAACCCTGAGCTTATACATCCACCAACATGCTTTTAAAAATATAATCTCAGAAGACCAACAACAACCTTGAAATCACAAATCACAGATAAAAGAAAATAGTGGACTTACCAAAGAATACAGTTGCTAAAAGAGTATGATCAAGGCACATTTTGGTGACAGTGTCCAGTTTTCTGGTTTTCGGCATCAGGTTCTTAGGCATAGAACAGAAAAGGTGTGTGCATTAATGTTTAGCGCTAGGAAATGTGAAAAGAGGCCCTAACAGCACATGTAAACACACTAGTGTACTCCTTCACAGAAGCATGTCCCTTTTCATCATTAATATTTCTAGCAGGGTCAGCATCCAACACCCTAAAGATTCTTAACCAGAATGTTTAACCCCTTTGAGAGGTAGACATTGTCAAGTGCACTTTTATCAGCTTTACATTTAACCAGTCC
Source organism: Alexandromys fortis (assembly GCF_014885135.2). Lineage (NCBI taxonomy): Eukaryota > Metazoa > Chordata > Mammalia > Rodentia > Cricetidae > Alexandromys > Alexandromys fortis. The sequence goes on from NW_026068101.1 coordinate 2,222,961, forward strand.
CCGAGACTGAACCTCTGGTGGCTCTTGAATCCTTTTCAAGACCATGAAACCTTAGGGAAAAACTTAAGACAGAAAGACCGGATCGCAGCCTACCTCTTTCGGCCCCTAAGAATTCCCTTTCCAAGGATTTCTTAAATAGCGACGCTACCTCAGAACTCTCAACTGCTTCTGTTTCGGAAGTTACTAGATCAGCAGGAAAGACCGACAAAAATGGCACATGGAGTCTAAGTTTTGTCTAGGAAACAGACAGGCAGTCTATATTTGGTTATTCAATTGATAGACAGCCATGTTGACAGCCCTAACCTTGGAAACCACAGGCCCTGCTGAGCTCAGCAGGGGTCAAACGCTGAGTACCATCTGTCAAAGCTTTACTCCCCCTCCTTGTCCACTTTACCATAAGATGCTAACGAGAGCACCGGACACAGTCACTAACCACAACTAAACTTGTGAGCACTGTATCGTAGATGTGGCTGTAAAGATTTCACTCCTGGACTCTGATAAATTTGAACCAACTGAACCGATTAATCCTTCTCTATGATTACAGACAGAAAACAGTGTTGGTTAAGGAATCTCATAATCACAGTCCTTTGTCAACGCACAGCTAAAATGAGGGATTTGAAAAGTTTTGTTTTCAACGTGTGCCAAAACAAAATTTCTTCTTTGCAAAAGGTAGAGAAGATTCTAATGAGCTAAATGATTTATGGAAGAAATCTCACTTAGAGACACATCCTCCCTCCCACTAGAAAAGCCAATTCTAAAAACCTAGCAGGTTGAATCATAATAAAGCCAACGAAATCAAGTGTGGTATTGCTCATGCTGCCCCTGTGTGGAGACGCTATAGAAACTGAAGGAGGGGGACAGGTGCCACAAATGTACCTATTCATTGAAGGGCAGTTTTATTTTGGATGGCCTTACAAGATTTTGTGTCTGCAATGAAGAATTCTTGATGTTTTAAAAATTCTTAATGTAAAGTACCATTTTAGTACAATGAATTCTTTCAGAACTTTAGAAAACATTTCTATAAATACAGAACTATAAGATAACAGAAATTTAGAATTTAAAAGTTAAGAAATTATAAGTCTATTTTGTAGACTTATGCCAAAGTTTAATTCTCAATTATTATTGAAATAATAATAGATATTTTCATCTATTTGACAATTGTCTCAAATGCTGAAAACATATTTAAGATAATGTATAAAATTATCCATATTATATAATATGCTATATTTTAGCAAGCAATATTCCATGGTTAACCTCACTGTCAAGAAGACATTGTGAAGAATTTTTAAATTAATACAACTAAGTTTACCCAAATCTGTTTTATATTTTTCTGAATGTGATTTTTTTGCAAAATTGTTATATATAAAGTACTTGAAATGTGTATGCAAACTATTTTTAATAAATCACATATCAAAAGCACTGATTTTGTTGTTTATGATGACATTTGAAGTGACAATCCTGGCTCACTAGTTAGTTTCTACTCTTATGAGATAGGCTTTGTGTATCCATTTTGTAAGACACTAGCTGTATACACGCACACAAAGGCAGTTGGAAGAACTCTGAGTAGGTAATAGTTGAGCTGGGGCTTTCCTCACTTGTTCTTCTGATTATACAGGTTCACCTCACTCAGGAAGCTGCTGCTGCTGGTAGACAGAGCCCTTGCTCTGTGCGTACTACTCCCCCCTACCCCCCCCCCCCCCCCCCCCCCCCCCCCCCCCCCCCCCCCGCGCCCCAGCCAGCCAGTGCCTGCAGTCTTTCTCTTGGGGTCAGGATACAACTTCCACCACAGAGGGGCGGGGGGAGGGATTCAAAGGCAAATGCCTTGGGAAGAAAAGGCACATGGACTTCAGTGACTCTATCTGACACAGTTACTCATCACCACCCACGTGCCCTTCTTCAAGACGAGCAGCTTTGGGAGTGCTGTTTCTTTCCACACCTTGATGAAGAAGTGGAGAGATTCCCTGTCCTCACCCTCTGGGTAAATTCTATCTTTCTTTGTATATTGAATGTATGTATGTATGTATGTATATTCATGCATTCAGTATATATATGCATTTAATAGATCTATCTATATACACACGGCACCCAACAATAAATGCACATTATTTCAAGAAGAATGAAAGTTGCAGGCTCCAGTTTATTACTGACCTCAGAGAATTTAATGAGCAATGCTATAAAAGTTTTAGCATTGAGTGAGGGTTCAGTAGGTGTCCAGCCTATTCCTTTAGCATTGAGTTAAGATTCAGTAGGTGTCCAACCTATTCCTTTAGAACTGAATGAGGGTTCCGTAGGTGTCCAGTTTATTCCTTTAGCACTGAGAGGGTTCAGTAGGTGTCCAACCTATTCTTTTAGCACTGAGTGAGGGTTCAGTAGGTGCCCAACCTATTCCTTTAACACTGAGTGAGTGGGTTCAGTAGGTGTCCAACTTATTTCTTTAGCACAGAGTGAGGGTTCACGCTTAAGTGATTGGCCAAGCAGTGATTTAAATAATACAGTTTCTGAGTGATGATTTCTGGTCTGGGCAGCCGGGAAAGAACAAGCGGCCTCCCCTACAGCAGTCACCTGTACTCATTTATCTGAATATAGAACATGATAGGTTTAGTCATAGTTTCTACCTTTTTGAAGAGATTTATATAATTTTATGTAGTTGCAGTTACATTTTATAACTTACTTTTACTTTTAGCATTATACCAGAATTTTTAAGATGACTGGTAAATCTAGGAGATTGTAATTTGAAGTGAATAACGGTTCCATAATTAATTTGCCTTGTAAAATGAATAATCATAACTGTTTATTACATACAACTTTTTTTGTGAACAGATTTCCTTGTATTTTCTGATGCTTGGTAATAGATTGGTTTAAAACTTGTATAATTTTAGTATTTGCTACTTGATACTAAATCATTGCTTTTCTTTTCTATTTCATGAAGATTATTTTTCTAGTGGCCATTGTGTGAAACTTCTAGTCTGTTGTTTCGAAAGTGTGATTTGGTCAGAGTTCTGGGAATAAGTAATAGCAGAACCCAGATCAAATCCTTCTCCTTTGTGAGTGATGGCAATGGGCAGTAATTCTCACAATCCAGGTGTGGAGGAGCCAGTGCCTTCTGCAGCTGCAGGCTGAGTCAGCAGTAATTCTCATGATCCAGATGTGGAGGAGCCAGCGGCAGTCCGAGTCAGAAGCAAGGGATGGGAATCTTGGAATCAGGGGATTCGTCATGAAGTCCTGCTATCACTAGCTATGTGCTCGTGGACCTCGGTCTTCTCCACCATAACACTAATCTGCTGGTGCTTGCTCATGTTGGGGAACTGGTGGCCTAGATAATCACTCAGTACTCCTGGTGGCACATGACTCTCAGCCACAGAGCAGGGCAGCTTACTCTCTGACCGGAAGCACCGAGTTCACTCTAAGACACTGCGGTGTAGTGTATCTCAAGCTCGGCGACCTAGGAATTAACCGAGCCATCTGTTAAAGTCTTCTCAGAGTTTGGGTGAGCCTTGGAGGTTGCGTCTCTAACTCTCAGATAACACAGCTGATTGTGTTGCGGATCCACGTGAGAAGGAGTCACTCTGAGGCACAGAGGTCATTCATCCGCATAAGTGGAACCAGTGCTGCAGAGAGCATCGGAACGGTAGAGCAGTTCTAACTATGGATAAGGGGCAAGGATAAGTAGGCAGCTAGATGGCACTGTCTGCCATGCTAGAGTATGTGATTGCTCTGACTTGTTTGTGCGGAAAGCATTGGCTTACCCTCTTCCTCCTCGATGATAGAAATCTCATGAACCTGGGAATGTCTCTCTTCACAAGATGTAGTAGGACTGGAAAGCGGAAAGATGGAAGGATGGGGTAGGCTAGAAAACCCCTAGCTTCTGTATGGTCATTTCCCCTATCCGAGCACAAACATGAATGACCACCTCCATTCTTGTTTTATTGGTGATTCAGCCTCAGCCCCCTTAAAAGCTAAGGAATTTCCCAGCAGTGCCTTCAAAGCCACAGCGCACCGTCGCACATCTTTCCAAACATCTGTTCCATGAAGGGAAACAAAAGCCTGCAGTGTCTGAGGGCAGGAGGGCGGTGTGGAATCGGGTGTCCAGACATGGCTCTGCAGAGGCCCTGCAGGCAGGCAGCCAGGAGGCTCCCGCACCTGTCCTTACAAATTCCTGGTAGCTTCTGCTGTTTTCAGTTGCTGTCAAAGCCTCCCAGGAGAGGACTGGGCCAGGCCTTGTCAAGGAGCTAGAAAAGCTGGGTTTGTGGCGGTTGTGTGGAGACTCATTTTCCTGTTACAGCAAAGGCAAACTCATGTCACAGGAGATTCTTCGACTTTAGGCACGGTGGCAGAGAGCAGTCTTTAGAAGCTCAGGTGACACAGTCTAGTTTTGCTTTATTTTTATATTTTTTACTGAAGTTCCATGAGCTGGACGGGGAGGTAGGTACACAGGCGTCCATCTCCGTCTGTGGAGTTTATTGTCTAGAGAAGCAAGTGGCACATATTTAAATAGACTTGGAGGTGGGGAATAGAGGAGAAGCAGTCAGGGAGAAGCGTGCCTTCCTTGAAAACCTTGAAAATGTCCTTTTACAAAAATATATAATTTTTAATTTATTTTATTTTTAAAGCAATCTTTTATTTTACGTAACAATCCCAAGTCCCTTTCCCTCCCTTTCTCCTGCTCCCCAATTTTCCTCCCACGCCATCCCCAACCACTCACCCCCATCTACTTCTCAGAGAGGGTGAGGCTTTCCATGGGGAGTCAACAGAGTCTGTTACATCACCTGAGATAGGATCAAGGCCCTCCCCCTATATCTAGGCTGAGCAAGGTGTCCCTTCAAAGAGAATGGGCTTCAAAAACCCAGTTCATGCACTAGAGACAAATACTGGTTCACTGCCAGTGGCCCCACAAACTGCCCAAGCCACACAACTGTCACCCACATTCAGAGGGCCTGTTTCAGTCATCTGCAGGTAGCTATAAGTCTGGAGTCGGTGAGCTCCCACTAGCTCGGGTCAGCTGTTTCTGTGGGTATCCCCATCACGGTCTTGACGCCTTTGCTTATATGATCTCTCCTCCAGCTCTAGACTAGCTCTTGAGGCAGGAGCAGAGGGGAAAGTGTAACAAGCACATTTTTACCTTTTCTCTGCAGACCTCCATAATGTACTCCTGTGTTCTTCTACCCCAACTTAATGCCAGGGGCCCTGTCCCTGTGACTCTGACTTACAACTTAGGACATGCGAACAAATTTTGATAGGAGAAAGGGATAGCTTTCCTTAAAATTTTGTTTTATCATAAGCAGTGGATAATGAGACTCTTTTATCTGTACTTAATAGTTTTTAGCGTAGTCCCTCAATTGTCAAAGCATTGCTTTATAATTTCTAACTCAGACGATAGCTTTCCAAAATGCAGAGAACTGCTTTTTAGAAGGTGTTTAGCCAGTAATCAGAAGATCTTATATGATTAAAAGGGAGATAGTGAAGTATGCATTTTCAAAAAAATCTTAACCTACAATATCTGCAACTAAATTGAATATCTTTCTTCAGCTCAAATTGCCTCTTTATCTTAACAGTCTTGGTAAACAATGAAGTTAAGGACTGGATTTCAGGACAAAATAATCCAAAACACAATCACCAAGTCAGAGATCCTGAATTTTTATGCTTAAAATCATATTACATAAAGAAAACACAAACTGAAGGAATCCTGGATATGGAAAATCTTGGAAAATAAACAAAAAACTACAGACACAAGTATAACCAACAGTATACAAAAGATAAAAGAAAGAATCTCAGGCACTGAAGATACTATAGAGGAAATAGACTCATTGGTCAACGAAAACATTACATCCAAAAAATTCTTAAAGAAAATATTCAGGAAATCTGGGACACCATGAAAAGACCAAACCTAAGAATAATAGGGGTAGAAGAGGAAGAAGAACTCCAGCTCAAGGACACAGAAAATATATTCAACAAAATCATAGAAGAAAACTTTCCCAACCTAAAGAAGGGTATCCCTATGAAGGTACAAGAAGCTTACAGAACACCAAATAGACTGGATCAAAATAAAAATCCCTCACCATATAATAATCAAAACACAAAACCTACAGAACAAAGAAAGAATATTAAGAGCTGCAAAGGAAAAAGGTCAAGTAACATATAAAGGGGTAAACCTATCAAAATTACACCTGACTTCTCAGTGGAAACCATGAAAGCCAGAAGGTTCTGGGTAGATGTGCTGCAGACACTAAGAGATCACAGATGCAAGCCCAGACTACTATATCCAGAAAAGCTTTCTTTCACCATTGATGGAGAAAACAAGATATTCCATGACAAAAACAGATTTAAATAGTACGCATCCATAAACTCAGCCTTACAGAAAGGATCAGAAGGAAAACCCCAACCCAAGGAAGCTAATTGCACCCAAAAAAGCACAGGCATTTGATAACCTCCCACCAGCATAATCCAAAGAAGGGAAATACACAAACACTACTACTAAAAAATAACTGAAATTAACAACCACTGGTCATTAATATTGCTTAATATCAATGGACTCAGTTCACCTATAAAAAGACACAGGCTAAGAGAATGGATATGAAAACAGAATCCAGCCTTCAGCTGTATACAAGAAACACACCTCAACCTCAACTACTTCAGAGTAATGGGTTGGAAAAAGATTTTTCAATCAAATGACCCTAAGAAACAAGTGGGTGTATTTATCCTAATATCTAACAAAATTGATTTCAAATTAAAATCAATTAGAAGAGAGGGAGAAGAACACTTTATACTCATAACAGTAACAATTCATCAGGATGAAGTCTCAATTCTAAACATCTATGCCTCTAATACAAGAGCACCCACATATGTAAAAGAAACATTACTAAAACTTAAATTGCACATCAAACCCTACACACTAAATAGTAGGAAACTTCAATACTCCACTCTCTTCAATGGACAGGACAGAAACTTAACAGAAATAACAGATGTCATGAATCAAATGGACTTAACAGACATATATAGACCATTCCACCCAAACAGAAAAGAATATACCTTTTTCTCAGTACCTCATGGAACCTTTTCTAAAATTAATCACATACTTGGTAACAAAACAAACATCCAGAGATACAAAAAAATTCAGGTAACCCCCTGTGTCTTACTTGATAACCATGGATTAAAGTTAGAATTTAACAAAAATACTACTCTTAGAAAACCTACAAACTCATGGAACTGAACCACCCCTGGGTCAAGCAAGAAATAAAGAAATTAAGGGCTTCCTTGAATACAATGAAAATGAAGGCACAACATGTCCAAACCTATGGGACACTATGAAAGCAGTGCTAAGAGGAAAGTTCATAGCATTAAGTGCCCACATTAAGAAAAGGAAGAAAGCTCACATTAGTGACTTAACAATCCTGAAAGCTCTAGAACAAAAAGAAGCAGACTCACTCAAGAGGAGAAGAAGACAGGAAATACTCAAATTGAGGTCTGAAATCAACAAAATAGAAACAGAGAAAACAATACAAAGAATCAATGAAACAAAGCGCTATTTCTTTGAGAAAATCAACAAGATAGACAAACCTATATCCAAACTAATCAAAAGGTAGAGAGAACATCCAAATTAACAAAATCAGAAAATTAAAGAGACATAACAACAGACACTGAGAAAGTTCAGAGAATCATTAGGTCATACTACAAAAATCTGTACTCCACAAAAATTAAATCAAAATCAGGTGAACAATTTAAACAGACCTATAAGCTGCAAGGAAATAGAAGCTGTCATCAAAAGCTCAGGGCCAGGTGGTTTTAGTGTAGAATTCTACCAGAACTTCCAAGAAGAACTAATACCTATACTCCTCAAAGTGTTCCACATAATAGAAACAAAAGGGACATTGCCCAACTGAGGTTACAGTTACCCTAATACCAAAACCACATAAAGACTCAACCAAGAAAGAGAATTATAGACCAGTTTCACTCATGAACATGGATGTAAAAATACTCAATAAAATACTGGCAAACCAAATCTAAGAACACATGAAAAAAATCATCCACCATGATCAAGTCATGAGCAGAGATTCAGGGCTGGTTCAACATATGAAAATCTCTCACTGTAATCCATCATATAGACTGAAAGAAAAAACCAATATGATCATTTCACTAGATGCTGAGAAAGCATTTGACAAAATCCGACACCCCTTCATGATAAAGGTCTTAGAGAGATCAGGCATACAAGAAGGCATATCTAAATATAATAAAAGCAATATATAGCAAGCCAACAGCCAACATCAAATTAGATAGAGAGAAACTCAGTGTTTCCACTACAGTCAGGAACAAGACAAGGCTTTCCACTCTCTCCATATCTCTTCAACATAGTTCTCGAAGTTTTAGCAATAGCAATAAAACAACAAAAGGAGATAAAGGGGATTCAAATTGGAAACAAAGAAGACAAACTTTCATTATTTGCAAATGATATGATAGTGTATATGTGACCCCCAAAACTCTTAACAGAAAATTCCTACAGCTGATAAATACCTTCAGTGATGTGGCAGGATACAAGATCACTCAAAAAAAATCAGTAGTCCTCCTACACAACAAAGGATCAAGTAGCTGAGAGGGAAATCAGAGAAATGACACCTTTATAATAGCCACAAATAACACAAAATATCTTGGGGTAACACTAACCAAAGAAGTGAAATACCTATTTTACAAGAACTTTAAGTCTTTGAAGAAAGAAACTGAAGAAGATGCCAGAAAATGTAAAGATCTCCCATGCTCTTGGATAGGTAGGATCAATACAGTAAAAATGGCAATCCTACCAAAAGCAATCTATAGATTCAATGAAATCCCCATCAAAATCCCAACACAATTCTTCACAGACCTTGAAAGAACAATAATCAACTTCAAATGGAAAAACAAAAAGCCCAGGATAGCAAAAACAATCCTGTATAATAAAGGAACATCTGGAGACATCACCATCCCTGACATTAAGCTCTATTACAGCGCTACAGTAACGAAAACAGCTTGATATTGGCATAAAAACAGAGACATTGACCAATGCAATCAAATCAAAAACCTGGATATTAATCCACACACCTTTGAACACTGCCTGATTTTTGACAAAGAAACTAAAATTATAAAATGGAAAAAAGAAAGTATCTTCAGCAAATGATGTTGGCAAAACTGAATGCCAAGATGTTGAAGAATGAAAATAGATCCATGTCTATCACAATGCACAAAACTCAAGTCCAAATGGATTAAAGATCTCAATATAAATCTGAACCTGACAGAAGAGAAAGTGGGAAGTAGTCTTCAATGCATGGACAAAGGAGACTACTTCCTAAATATAACCCCAGTACCATAAACAACGAGAGCAACAATAAATAAATGGGATCTCCTGAAACTGAGAAGCTTCTGTAAAGCAAAGGACACAGTCAATAAGACAAAAAGTCAACCTGATGAATGGGGAAAGATCTTCACCACCCCACATCAGACAAAGGACTGATCTCCAAAATATATAAAGAACTCAAGAAATTAGAAATTAAAATTCTAAATAACTCAATTAAAAATGGGGTACTGAACTAAACAGAGAATTCTCAACAGAGGAATCTCAAATGGCCAAAAGAGACTTAAGGAAATGTTCAACACCCCTAGCTATTAGGGAAATGCAAATCAAAACAACTCTGAGATACCTGTAAGAATGGCTAAGATCAAAACCACTAATGATAGCTTATGCTAGAGAAGTTATGGAGTAAGGAGAACACTCATCCATTGCTGGTGGGGATACAAACTTGTATAACCACTTTGGAAATCAGTAAAGTGGTTTCTTAGAAAATTGTGAATCAACCTACCTTAGGATCCAGCAATGGCTACTCTTTGGCATATACCCAAAAGATGCTCAATGATACTAAAAAAGCATTTGTTCAACTATGTTCATAGCATTATTTGTAATAGCCAGAATTTGGAAACAATCCAGATGTTCCTTAACCAGAGAATGGAAAAAGAAAATGGGCACATTTACACATTAGAGTACTACTCAGCCGTAAAAAACAATGGCATCTTGAATTTTGCATGCAAATAGATGTAATTAGAAAACACTATCCTGAGTGAGGTAACCCAGACACCAAAAGATGAATATGGTTTGTACTCACTCATAAGTGGATGCTGGCTATAAAGAAAGGACACTGAACCTATAGTTCATGATCCTAGAGAAGCTAAATAATAAGGAAAACCCAAAAAGAAATATATATAGACTCACCTGACAAAATTGAGAGCATGGGGTAGAAGAAGAAGGGAAGATAAATGAAGAAGAGGAGGGGAGGAGGGGAGAAGGAGAGGGTTAGGAGAACTTGAGGGAATGGGATAGTCGAGATGAAGGAAGGACAGAGATGAGAGCAAGGAAAGAGATATCTTGATTGAGGGAGCCATTATAGGGTTAGCAGAAACCTGGCTCTAGAGAAATTCTCAGTAATCCACAAGGATGACCTCCTAAGACCCTAAGTAATAGAGGAGAGGGGACCTGATCTTGATTTGCCCTGTAGTCAGACTGATGATTATCTTAAATATCACCATAGAACCTTCATCCAGCAACTGATGGAAACAGAGGCAAAGACCCACATGGGAACACTGGACTGAGCTCCCAAAGTCCAGTTGAAGAGTGGGAGGAATGAGAATATGAGCAAAGAGGTCAGGACTATGACGGGTTCACCTACTGAAACAGTTTGCCTGAGCTAATGGGAGCCTACCAACTCCAGCCAGACTGGGAAGGAACCAGCATAGGGCTAAACTAGTCCCTCTGAATGTGGCTGACAGTTACATGGCTGGAGACTGAGGGACCACTGACAGTGGCACCAGGATTTATTTCTACTGCTTGTACTAGCTTTTTGGGATCCTACTCTCTTTGGATGTAAACCTTGTTCAGACTAGACATAGTAGGGAGGACCTTCCACAGAGCAGTGTGCCGTACCCTCTCTGAAGATTAGATAGAGTTAGGGTGGGGGTGTGTGTGAAGGGAATGGGAGGGAGGGCAGGGAGTAGGAACTTGAACTAGTATTTTTTTTTAAAAAATCTAATAAATTTTTAAAAGTAAAGAAAAAAATCATATTACAGACTTAATTGACTTTTTATTATTATTAAAAATGGGTCACACAGGTTTTTTGGAGACTTTGCAAATCTAAATAGCAGAAAAATCATGCAAATTTCTTTTGCTTTGATTAACAGAAGGTAGTTTACATTAGGAATCACATTCATAGCTGTGGTGGTTTGAAAGAAAATGGCCCCTTGAATGGAGTGGCACCATTAGGAGGTGTGGCCTTGTTAGAGTAAGTGTGGTCTTGTTGGAGGAAGTGTGTCACTCCGAAGGTGGGTTTTGAGGTTTCATATAGGCTCAAACCATGCCCACTGAGACAGTTTACTTCCTGTTGCCTGCAAGATGCAGAACTCCTTCTCCAGCCCCATGTCTGCCTGCATGCTGCCATTTCTCAACACAGTGATAATGGACTGAACCTCTGAACTGTAAGACACCCAATTAAATTGTTTCCTTATAAAAGTTCCCATGGCCATGGTATCTCTTCAGAGCAGTAGAAACCTAAGACAATAGCAATCAGTTTAAGATAAAATTGAAAGATTTATTTTTTAGAATGTTTTTCCTCTTTTGACTTAATTGTTAATTGGGTTTTATTTAAACTGTTAGTTATTCGTTTCTTTGTTTTATTTAGCATTTCAGGTTTATTTTAAAATAAAATACTATCATCTATCTATCTATCTATCTATCTATCTATCTATCTATCTATCTATCTATCATCTATCTATCTATCTATCTATCTATATCTATCTATCATCTATTTATTTTGGGTTTTTGGGGACAGGGTTTCTCTCTATAGCATGGCTATCCTGGAACTAGCTCTGTAGACAAGGTTAGCCTGGATCCATCTGCCTTGACTTCCCAACTGCTGGTATTAAAGGCATACACCAGCACTGCCCAGAAAAGTTCTGTTTTCTAGAGATAATTGTTTTAAAAAGCTGTAAGAGGAGTTATGGCTACAACATAGCTGGTAGAGTGCTTGTGTAGCTCATAGGAAGTTCTGCATTCAGTCTCCTGTACCTGATAAACTTGGCATGGTAGTGAATGCCTGTAACCACAGCACTCAAAACATTAGAGGCAATAGGATCGAGTGTTAAAGGGTAACTCTGAGGCTAGTCTGGGCTGTGTGAGACCCATTCCACCATACACACCAGCAACTCTAAAACTCTTGCACACTGAAATCAAGCCACTTAGCTATCACCACTATTTACTTTTGGGTTTTGCAATTCTTCTGTTTTACTTATTAGACTTTTGGACTTTTAGTGTAAAGTAGATATCTGTACTATGCCTATTGACTGCTGACTAATGGAATAAGAGTTTAAAGAGAGTTTTCCAAGTGGACCAACTCACGAGCAAAAGAAATGTATTTTAAGACTTGTTTTAGCTGTTGCATGGCCTTAGATGAGTTAGTGAGAAAGTGCTAAAGGTTGGCCACCTTAGCTCAAAAGAAGGAATTAAGTATGATTATTGTTGATGTTTACCTAAAGTCAGGTTTTGTTGAGGTTGTTGTTAACCTGTAAATAGAGTAATGTCTCAGAAGACATTCTGAGTTTGTAAAAGCTCTTACCAAGGAAGTTTTCTTTACATAGAGACTCACAGTTGGAGGCGTGAGGTTTGTGGGGGATCCTTGGTAGCTTAGAATAGTGGGAGGCATCGTCAGAAAGGTAAAACTGCTGTTCTCATGAAGAGCTTATGAACAGAAAGTCCAAGTCCAAAGCCTTTCTTGTACTGCTGGAAGCCAGCAGAGGGATATGGACTCCAGCGAAATGCCTATCATGTCAGAGAAGAAACTGGGCTTGTGTGCTACCACTTAATAACCAGCGGGAGCACCAGGCAAACTGGCAGGTGAAAGTCTGTCTCCGAGAAAGTGACAAAAATAGGGTTTCCATACAGGGAACAATCTTAGATAAATCTTTTACTGTAAAAAGTAATTGAAGATAAACTCTAGTTTATTAATCAATTCAATTTTAGTTTTTTTAAAAAGACAAAAATAAAAGTCAACTTTGAAATTGGACATTTTTATACTTTAAAATCCTGGAAGAATACACTATTTGTAGACTCATATAGTAACTGACTTACAGAAAGCTTGAGACACGTTTTGCCAGAGCAAAAAGTTCTGTTTAATGGTATTTATTTAGCATATAGAAGCAGTTTCTTTCACACAATACTTTTCCTGGCAGTGTATAAATTGTTTATTGGTATATGCATTATATCTTTGAGTGCTTCTGATACATTTTTCATGCCGAAGGAAGCTATGGTATGATTAAGTTCATAGGTCAAGAGATAAATTACATGGTGAACTATGCTGCCCAGCTTCAAGCAAATGACTTATCTGAACTTCGATGCAAGTAAAATGACTGACCTTTCAAATCTTTGTTGGACTTCAAGTGTCCAGAACAATCAATATGTACATGATTGTTTATATTTTATGACTCTGATCATATTGATGTATACCTCTGAAATGCTGGGACATCGTTAACTCCGACCCTTCTATAGCTATTGGGTGGTGTTTATCAACCATAAAGGCAGCATGTAGTGACTGCTGACAGGTTTTGCATTTCTTCAACTCGATGCTTCATGAGCTGCTTATCTAGTTTTCATAAGCAAGGCTTTTATTGCTCCAAAGCCTCCTCAATTAAATATTAATGAACCGATTTGTTTAAAGCCAATCGTTAACTCACAGACTCATTAATTTCCCCATTGTTGAGTGTCAGAAAATGTGTGCGTGGGCCAGGGAGATCAGAGACGTGTACTGGAGCGGAATGATTGCTGGGTGTGGGCACTGGAAGAATGGTAGTGCCTGTCTCTAACTCTCTGTGTAACTACAGACACGTCTCCTAATGGCCCTAAACCTCTGGGTCCCCAAATCTTTAGGGGGTGAAGTAGACCAATCATAGATCTTGATGAGCTTGGACATTCAATTAATAATGTGATTTCAATGTGCAGTAGTAAACCTTCTAAGTAGGTGCAGACCTGAGCTGCAACAACACTCTTTAGCCCCTCCCTCATCCAAATAATGAAATAAAAAAAATCTGTATTTCTTCCTATTTGTTTAAAGTGCACCGGACTTGTAGGTATATGAGGGGAAATTGTGAAGTATATGTATATGTGCAAGTGCATGCATACATGCTACTGTACATGACCCCACTCTTCCCATGCATGGAGCTCATTCTTGTGCATTTACATATGCCTGATGTCTACCCCACCCACTGGGGCCCATGGTAAAAAGTGCCTGCCTGTTATTGGGGTGGAACTGAAACTGAGTTATAAGATGAAGGTACCTATTTACACCTGTGTTAACTTTCTCTTTAAATCCATTATTGGAGAGTTTAATCACTTAAAAGTAATCACACACAGTCCAGTTAAAATTGTGAATTAATTTCTAAACTCTCTGAGTTATTGTCAAGTTGCTACATCACTGAAGCTACAAGACATGCCATTGATTATTAAGTTTGATGACATTAAAAAGATAAATTAGATCTTTTGAGTTGAAATGGGTTCTCAGAGGCCATCATTCACGTTGTCTCAGTGTTTCCTGAAGTCCAATCTACTTGTTTGAGTTTATTTTTGTTGCACTTAGATTTTATTGATTGTTTAGTAAACATTAACTGCTCACAGTAGCTTTTTAATATAAGCAGATAATATATAATCAATGAGTAATGCATTTAAGTGATAAAATGCCTTTTTGAGGAATCTAAGCTCCACTAAGAAAACTACTACCACTTTCATTTAAGTGAGTAAACTTCAGAATGATACTCGAGGAAGGAAGTCACCTCTTCACCGCACAAAAGGTTAAAATTCCTCTTACAGACCACAGCAGTGCACAGCAACTTGTAAATAAAACATGCTCCCGAGGCACACTCACGATACAAATGTAAACATTTCAGAAAGTTAATGAGCTGTGAAACTTGAGGTTTGCATCAGGAGAAAGCAAAAAATAATAAGTGTGAATGATTCAAAATTTAAATTCAGTACTGATTCGTGACAAGAGGAAAAATGTCCTTACCTTGACCTTTGAAAAATCCCTTCTTCTTTATTTCTTCAACCCAAAGCAATTTTTGTTCCATATGGAGGATCATTTTTTTATAGTATTGTAAGTATAAGGTTCCCATTAATGACTCCAGTAGCTGCTGTACCACAAGATCTTGGATTAGGGGTAAAATGACCTAGGTAAAGTTTTTACTACTTCGAATCTGGCCCTCCCCTTAACCTACATCACTCTGTGTGTTCAGTTGCCTATTAAAGTTATGATTTTTTTTAACTTGGGAATTACCAAGGCTGTGTTTTATTTGACTGTTTATCTCCTCAGCACTATTATCGCCATGTCTGACTTTTCACACGTATGATTCTGTGTTGGTTCTTCATTACTGCAGCCTCCCAATGGGATCTTATATTTACTAGAAGTTAGGAGTTTCTTGCAAAATTGATGTAAGGCAAGTTTAGGTTATTTTTGTTTTATATAGCAATACACCTTGAGAATATTACTATAGTGTAATTAGCAGTCCCATTCACGAGACAAGGAAACAGAAGACGTAGCTCCATTGAGCTAAATCTATTTTTTTTTCCCTATCTCCAGTAGAAATGTGTACTGGCTGCCTGGAAAGGATCTTAAAGATTACATGATCATATCAGTAGTTGCGGGGAATCTCTTTATCAATGTTAGTGTCTCATGTACCTAATAAAATCAAGTCACTTCATAAAATACTTTGAGACATATAACGTCATTCCCACTTTATAGCCAAGAAAATCACATCGTTAGGAAGTGGCACAAGTTCCAGAGCTAATTGTGGTGCAGAGCTAATCAATATATGACCACAGGGTGTTCCTGGCCATGGCTCCTTTGTTGCTTAGGCCCTCCTCGTCACAGGGCAGACTAATGCCCTGTGTATTTTCTCTGTGCAATGACTCCGTATGCTGCCATTTTTGCCCAGTCCTGAAATCCTTGTGCACAGAGTGGTTTTTCACAAAACACTGCATGAATGAATAACCAAAAAAATGTAGTTGATAATGAGGACAATGCGAGCGGAAGGGACTGTAAGCCTGAGGTTAGCTCTGTAGTTGATAATGAGGTGATGGAATCTCCCTAGCTAGACAGGTGAGAGTAGACTCATTCTAAGAAGGTTGACAGCAAGGAAAGGAGGGGCTAAGTGTAGTATTGGGGTTCTGCTTCCATCGGCAAAGCTACTGGGAAACTCCCTTGCATTTTCGGCATATGCCTCAATGTTACTTACTGGTTGTGGAGATCTGCCTTAGACCCTTCTTCCATCTACTTTATCTACTTAAAACTGAGGTGAGGTTTTGCTCACATAATTGTTGTCAATCTTCACACTACATATACCTCCAGATGTTTGCCCCAGGATCATTAATGGGGTGTGGGGACCGTCTCTCATCTCACTGTATGTAAGGACAGAGGCCTGTAAAATACCAGCGCTTCACCTTTGCACACCAAGAAGCTTGTCAGTCTTCCCCTTTTGACTTTCTTAGCTGTTTATCTAAGTTGCCAAGCACTTCACAACTAACTTATAATTTCTTCCTGGACCTTATATCTCAAGAGAGACCATAGAAATAGAGAACAGCTGTTCATCACCAGAAGATGATTCCAGAGAATTTACAATTAAAACCTTAAATGGAGTTTCATTATCTCTTCCTCAAGTTTCTCTGATTAAGGATTAGAATGAAATTGTCATGGAAGGAACATTTTTATTAAAAAAATCTGATAAAGACATTTATTTTATTACCCCCTTTCCACGTAAGTCAAAATGGGTTACCTCTCAGGGTGAACTACAAATAGTCTTTTTGGAAATCTTGGTGTATTCTCTTGTTACAAGTCTACAAAGGTTAATGACTTAAATAGAGCAGCATCATAAATCAGGCAGCAACGAACACTTAGGATTCACACTGAGTAGCAGGCAGCATCTGACACTGTGAGCCTCAGGAGAGCTATGGCAGGAATTTGGGGACAGGGGCCTTGAGAAGAACTTGCTGACCTGGCTCAAGTCACCAACACAAATGCTGAGTGAGAACCTGTCACAACTGGAGTGGCCTACCCTGTGCACACAAGTTAGAACCTGTTACAGCAGGAGTGACTTACCCTGTGCACACAAGTGAGAACCTCTCACAGCTGGAGTGACATACTCTGTGCGCAAAAGCAAGAACCTGTCACAGCTGGAGTGGTCTACCCTGAGCACACAAGTGAGAACCTGTCACAGCAGGAGTGGTCTATCCTGTGCACACAAGCGAGAACCTGTCACAGCTGGAGTGGCCTAGCCTGTGCACACAAGCGAGAACCTGTTTCCCTCAGGCCATGCCTGCTTAGAACCCTTAGGTGGCATCCTTGAGTTTCCTCTTCTTCTCCCTCCTATCATGTAAGCCAGGGCTTGTTTTTCTGTCGCCACATCTGTTTCATTTGTTCAATATTATTCTAGTTTCACTGCAAATAGAAACAACTTAAACCTGAGGCTGTAAAATCTTGCCTTGTGAAAGCTGGCGGTAACTCATTGGCTGGGAGAACAAAGTGAATGAGAAGGATGTGGGGAAGGGGACAGGAGAGGAGGTGGCAGGAAGAAACAATAGAGAAGAAAGTATAATGACACGTGAATGAAGATACCACGGCAAAACTCAATAATTTACATGCTAACATAAAGAACAATTAAAAATTAAAAGCCAAGCAAACCAAATCCTTGTCTTTTCAAGAGCTTCATTGTGCTTTGCCTAAGAACACATGCTGCTTCCTCAGAAATGCCCAGTTCAGGGGCCTGGGATTCTTCAATACTAAAGATGTATTCAAGTTCTTGGTCCGACTGATAGTGGGAGACGAAGGATTGTCCTTGATGCCCGATTAATGCTGGGAAGAGATTATGGTAGAACTAAAAACTTGGCCCATTTAAAAGCATAGAGACTTCCTTCCTGCCCCCCCTTACCCCTAGCCTTCAAATTTAAACAGCTCCATTGGGTTGGAACTGTCTATAACAAATAAAGCATACTCTTTTCTCATCTAGCTGTCTCCTTGGCTACAGAACCTAAGAAATACAGCCTCAATGGTGAGCTTAAGTGATTGGATCCTAGGGGTTTTAGGTAAAAAATATTTTTCCTCAATGTGTCTAAAATTCCCGGGTATCAAAACTATACTTCTCTTTTATATTATTCTCTGAGGATGTTTTATGTGTACAGAGATTGTTAGTTCACAAATTTGCTTTCCTCCTTTCCCCTCCACGAGCTGCAGTTTTGTATTTTGCAGATTTGGAAGAACACGTACTTGTCCATCTGTTTGGTTCTCATGGCCGATACACACATGCCCAGGGTGTTTTCCTGTTGTTTTCAAGGCCCGCCTGCCTTTTGCCTGATAAGGTCAGCAGCACACATGGCTTTTCCACATCTGCTGTGTTCTTTGAGGGCAATCAAAGTTTTCTTTCTCCTGGGACTAATGGGAATCTCCCAGAGAGAAACAATTATTGCTCTTGACAAATCCATTGATCTGCAATGTAGGCTTCCCCCGTATTTGGGATTTAGAGACACTTTTTTTTAAAACTGGGAGATCAATTCCAGGCGTTCAGAATGAGTAGATACGGGTGAACATTTCTAAGTATTTGTTGCTACCGTTGTTAAAATCACAGAATACTGAAACCATGGCCACAAATATCAGCATCTAGGATACCCATTATTAATTTGTTGTTTAATCAGAGGCTTGTGATAATAGAGTAAATACATCCATGGATTACTAATCAATAAAACTATGTTTCTCCATTATGTAATTTCCCAGTTCTTTGTCTTTGCTCTAAATGTAGGCCCAACTCTTGTTTTTCCCTACTACAGCTCTGGCCAGAAACAAGAGGAGTTAATGAATCGTTATTGCCCAAAGCAGAAACGCCAAGAAGCCTCTTGTGAGCTGTGGCACTTGTGTGCCACTTTTTGTCTTGAAGTGAAAATTTCAAAAGACACTTGGGAATGTAATAGTATCCTACAAGCTGTTACCCAAAACTGTGAATACACAGTGAGAACTCTCAATGAATTATAACACCTGCTTCTCAGTTTTAATATGTTTTTGTCACAAAAATATTTTTCCCACCGTTGGAAGCTAATTAACTATATCTCTTGCTCTCTTAGGAAAATTAGACCTACCTCTAAGTCCCAGACATGATACTTATCTGTCTTTGCTTGATATATGAAAGATATTAACCATCTCAGCTGTATTGTAAAATATGTTAATTCATGAAGTAATAGACCTATGTGTCATACAGTATACCCTTAAAACATTTGTCAAAATGATTTCCTTGTATTCTGGGGATGTGATGAGCAGTGGCTGAATTGCTGGCATGTCACAGAACGGTGCAGTTGACATTTCTTGGGAAAATATGTTGATCTAAACTTTTATTTATATGGGGATGTTTTCTGAGACCAAGAAATGAAAACTCAAAATTCATTATTTTGTTCGAATGGAGGATTAAGTTATTGAAGATCTTGCGATGAAGCTCGTATTTGGTCAGCCTAATATTTTGAATCTACTGATTAATGAATGTTAAGTGATGACCCCAGTCTTCCAGGCTACGCATCAGGGTTAGAAACAGTGACAGTTTCTGTGGTTGTGTCATTACCAAGTGTGATGAAGAGCTGGGCACAGTGTCGGGTATCTAGTAAGTGTTCCTTTAGCAGTTCATTGCTCTTTGCACTTTGGTAACTTTGGGAAATCTATGGCTTCAACATGGCAGCCATGTGGAAGGCTCCACTCTTTAATTGGAACAACTTGAAATGACATTTCTTACATTTGAAAAATCCTCGTTTTAAAATTTTTAAATGGTGACAAGCCCATAACAAACTGTAGTAGCATTTAACTGTTTCTTCCTAAAATGAGTATACTTTGATGCCAGCTTATCATTCTTGGTTACGCGGAAATTCTGTTTTAAAAGTTTTTCTACTAGAAATATAATAATAGGGCTGGAGAGATGGCTCAGCAGTTAAGAGCATTGCCTGCTCTTCCAAAGGTCCTGAGTTCAATTCCCAGCAACCACATGGTGGCTAACAACCATCTGGAATGAGGTCTGGTGCCCTCTTCTGGCCTTCAGGCATTCACGCGAACACAATATTGTATACATAATAAATAAATATTAAAAAAAGAAATATAATAATAATAATAATAATGAAACCAGTCTGTACAATCTTTTCCATACCAATTAGAGAACATGATGATATTAGTTGTTTGCAAGGCTGAAGTGTCTATGCAGATAGGGCTAATTACTAAACAATATAAGGGCTGGCTTAGCAATTTAGGTCAAATCCTTGGAAAATATACATTCTTGATGTAAAATTTAGTGTATTGCAAGCATCTTACTACAAGATGTCAATATTTTCCCTTGCCATTTGTCCCCCAGGTGTGAGTTGTGGAGTTGAATCATGCATGGGCAGTTTCATGTCAGAGTTGAAGTTGTTTGTGGACAGGAATTAAATGTGTTTTGTAGATGCCTCCTTCTGCCAGGAGGACAGCTCAACTCAACACATCTCCATCTTCTATTTTGGTATCCTGCAGGCTGTGACTTGCTCCTCTTGTCTGGAGGGGAGGATCATGCCCACCTCCTCTTTTAGGACAAGGGAGGCAGGCAAGAGATATCTATCCTCAAAGTGTCAGGCTTTTGTTGCTACTCATTCCTCTGTCTCTATGAGTCCTTTCCCTGAATAGGTTGAGTGGGGCTGATGGGATGTGACCAGATGATCAACAAGGGTTTTGCCTCCCTTTCTTAAAATTTACTCATTCGTAAGAGATAGTCACATGATGCATGGTGTTTGAATTGGGACTTGGCAACATTTTAAGATTTCAAAATGAGGGTTTTCCTTGACATCAAAAGAACAAATAATCCAATAAAAATAAGGTACAGACACAAGCAGAGAACTCTCAACAGAAGAATCTGAAATGACTAAAAGACACTTAAGGAAATGTTAAACATCCTTAGCCACCAGAGAAATGCAAATCAAAACAACTCTGAGATTCCATCTTACACCTATCAGAATGGCCAAGATCAAAAACCTGATGACAACTTATCCTAGAGAGGTTGTGGGGTAAAGGGAACACTCCTCCATTGCTGGCGGGAGGGCAAGCTGGTACAGCCCCTTTGGATATCAGTTTGGCGATTTCTCAGAAAATTAGGAAACAACCTTCTTCAAGACCTAGTAATACCACTTTTGGGTATATACACAAAGGGTGCTCAATTGTACCACAAGGACATGTGCTCAACTATGTTCATAGCAGCATTATTCATTACTGCCAGAACTTGGAAATAGCCTCGATGTCCTTAGACCAAAGAATGGATAAGGAAAATGTGATACATATACACAATGGAGTACTACTCAGCAGTAAAAAAAAAATGGCATCTTGAAATTTTCAGGCAAATGGATGGATCTAGGAAAAAACATATTGAGTAAGGTAACCCAGACACAGAAGGACACATATAATATCTACTTACTCATAAGTGTCTTTTAAGCATAAAGCAAAGAAAAATCAACCGACAGTCCACAACTCCAGAGAACCTAGACAAAAGGACCTTAAAAGAGACATACATGGATCTACATAAGAAGGAGGAAAAGACAAGATCTCCTGAGTAAATTGGGCACATGGGGGTCATGGGAGAGGAAGGGAGGGGAGCAGACAAAAATATATAGTTCAATAAAAACAATAAAAAATAGTACTAAACTAAAAAATGAGGGGTTTCATGTGTAAATTTCCAGACCATTTCATTGGCTACCATAATAGGACTTGGCTTTCTTGTCATCAACTGGTATGCTAGTGGGTAGATGTGAAGATAAGGGAGAGGGAAATCAAAAACAACTATTAGGTTTATAAATTCGGGTACTAAATGGCTGGAGCTAGGAGCACCCAAAATATGAAAGGAGATGTAGGTTTGAATGGGAAAATGAGTTTAATTTGGAGGTGAGCTGGCCTTGCCTTCATAACATCTTTTAGGTGGAAATGTAAAAACGAAGGGGCTGATGCTAAGCTGCTTTTGGTATCCCCAGGTATCAGGCTTGCTGCTTAAGAAGTTTGAGCTTTAGAGAAATGGTTACAATTTCAGAGTGAGATAGGCTCTTATTCACCTGCTGGTGCTGTTTAGAGTATAGAAACATGTGAGTCAAGGAAGATATTCCTAAATTCAGCATTGTAACTGTATGTTACAGCCATGAGTGGAAGTTTCTCAAAACAAGTGCACTTAAGACAGCAGCAGTTTATGGAACTCCTTCCAAAAGTTTTCACTTATAAGAACATACACAATTGTTTGATAGTCATTAAACAGTGGGGTATGTTAGACTGTCTCTATCAGCATAAATCTACTGGACAACTTCTAACTTCAAGGTGCTCAGTTTGTTGTTGTGATGGGTTACCACTGAAGTCTTTAATTGTGGACATTAAGAGACTTGCCATAAAATGTAATTCCCCAACTTCAAAAACAGGTAACTGTGATTATTTGACTGGAATTTGGGGTTTTAATAAATATACTAAAAGGGAATTGATGTGAGAGGTCTTTCTATATGCTGTGAATATGTGTTGCTCTCATTGGTTGATAAAGCTACTTTAGCCTATAGCAAGGCAGGATAGCACCAGGTAGGATATCCACTCAAAAATACAAGAGAAGCTGCCTATGGAGTGACATATAGAAAATGAGGTAATGCCACAGTCACATGGTAATACATAGATTAATAGAAATGGGTTAGTTTAAATGTAAGAGCTAGCTAATAATA
Source organism: Alexandromys fortis (assembly GCF_014885135.2). Taxonomy (NCBI): domain Eukaryota; kingdom Metazoa; phylum Chordata; class Mammalia; order Rodentia; family Cricetidae; genus Alexandromys; species Alexandromys fortis. The sequence goes on from NW_026068101.1 coordinate 2,245,735, forward strand.
AGCTTGAGCTATTGGCCAAATATTTATAGTTAATATTAAGCCTCTGAGTAGTTATAAAAGCGGTTGTGTGACCCAGCAAGAGGAAGAGCCTCCATTTACAAATGACATACCAACACAAGGCTCTTGAATTTCCACAGGGCCTGAGAAAGTTTAAAAAAAAGGGTGCTAGAACACATAAATGGAGGCAAAAATAGCTTCCTAGTTGTGTCTCTCATCTGGCTTGTGGGCTTGAGCATAGCATGGAAGATTCCAGCCCTGGTACATAGAGGTGTCTCAAAACCATGCAGCATGCTGCATGGTGGATTTAGCTTTTGATCATATAGACAAAAAAAGCTAAACAATACACAGTAAAAGAGGTCCAGAAAGAAAAGCCTCTAAACAGGTTCCAATTGGTTTTACAATGTACATAGGCTTAAGAAGAAAAGAAAATGGGCAAGGGTAGTTATAGAAATAAATAGTTTAAAAATACAACAAAGCCTTTAAAGAGACAGTAAAAATAATATAAGAGAAAAATTCATGTAAAGATGGGAAATACACAGGGAATCTGGATCCTATATGTTATTGTGTTGATTTTGAATTTTTTGGTGGCTTATGGGCAAGCGGCAGCTGCTAGGAGACATGGGATCAAGAAAGAGACTGATAAAACACACCAACCTAAATATTTTTAAAATGCCTTAACTTTAAAACAGAAGTCAAAAATACATTTATAAAATGAAACTTTAAAGATCATTGCATTAATACCAGTCTTGGGCATATACCCAAAAGATGCTCAATCATACTACAAAAGCTTATGTTCAACTCTGTTTATAGCAGCGTTATTTGTAATACTAGCCATAAACAAAGGACACTGAACCTATAGTTCATGATCCTAGAGAAGCTAAGTAATAAAGTGAACCCAAAGAAAAAATATAGAGACATACCTGGAAATTGGAAACAAACAAGATCACCTGACAAAATTGAAAGCATGGGTGCAGGGGGAGACAGGAGTGTAGAAGCAGAAGAGGAGGAGAGAAGGGGAGGGCTGAGAACTTGAGGGAATGGGAGAGTCGAGATGGAGGAAGGACAGAGATGAGAGCAAGGAAAGAGATATCTTGATTGAGGGAGACATTATAGGGTTAGCAGAAACCTGACTCTAGAGAAATTCCCAGGAATCCACAAGGATGACACCACCTAAGACCCTAAGAAATAGAGGAGAGAGGGCCCAATCTTGACTTTCACTGTAGTCAAACTAATGATTATCTTAAATATCACTATAGAATATTCATACAACAACAGATAGAAACAGAGGCAGAGACCCATAATGGAGCACTGGACTGAGCTCCCGAGGTCCAGTTGAAGAGTGGAAGGAATGGAAATATGAACAAAGAGGTCAAAACCATGATGGGTTCTCCACTGAAACAGTTTACCTGAGCTAGTCGGAGTTCACCAACTTCAGTTAGACTGGCAAGGAACAAGTATAGGACCAAACTAGTCCCTCTCAATGTGATTGACAGTTGCATGGTTTAGGCAGACTGAGGGGCCATTGGCATTGGCACCAGGATTTATCTCTACTGCATGTACTGGCTTTTTGGGATCCTTTTCTCTTTGGATGTATACGTTGCTCAGCCTAGATATAGTAGGGAGGGGCTTGTACCTTCTACAAAGCAGTGTGCCTTACCCTCTCTTAGAATTTAGGTGGGGTTGATGTGGGAGGGAGTATGGAGGGAATGGGAGAAGAGGAGGGAGTGGGAATTTGGATTGGTATTTTTTTTTTTGATGTTTCAAACATAACTTTACTTTGCAAAACCTCTCATTAAGGGTATAGAGTTCTGCCTCTTACATGCAAAACTGGTAATCAAGTCAGGTAAAGAAAGTTTTGACTGCAGAAATGCTTGTAGAGAAAAAAAAATCCTGGATGATGTCATTTCCCCTCCAGCCCAATGTGCTGAGAGAGGTGTGTGTGTGTGTCAGGAACGGGGAGGGGACCTGGAGACAGGATCTCACTGTGTAACTCTGGCTAGTTCAAACTCAGATCCAACCTGCCTCTACCTCCCAACTGCTGGGATTAAAGGAAGAGTGCACCATACCCAGCCTCTGTTTTTTGAAATCTACCTATGTTCCCCTCCAAAATACTGGAATTAAAGGCATGGGCCACCATGCTCTGCAAAACCTTTATTCTACCTTTGCCTTGTGTAGCCTAAACTGGTTTCAAACTTACTGGTGGCTGAGGATGACCTTGAACTCCTGATCTTTCTGCGGGGACGTAACTCAGAGCTTTGTTAGTGCTAGGCCATAACCCCAGCCCCACAAATCTTTGTTCTTAAAGCACTGTGTAGATTAATAATAGTAATTCCCTTTTAAAAGGGGGGGTTATTTTAGCTCAGTATTTTCATTCCTCTTGGGACTTATGCCCAATGCCCTTTATCACTGAGCTGTAGCCCTAAGCCCCATCCCAGGGCTGTCTCCTCCTAAGAACAGAGCTGAGCACTTTCCCAGTAACATTTTAGGCAAGGCTCTGACAATTTTACCAACACATTTCTTCTAATAATCCTCTATGATTTGCTTCCATCTTCCCTTCACCCTTCCCTGTATTATTAACCTGGCAGTTTTGCTTGTAGTTGAGAGTGAAAGCAATTCCAAATCACAGTAAATTCGCTGGCCCTGTTCCTTAGTCTGGCCTCTGCTGAAGAAAAGGTGGGAGCATGAAGGACTATGGGTGTAAAGGTCAGGCACTACCAGAAGAAGCCCAGCTTGTGTTTCAAAAACAGGCTCCTGGACTTGTGTCCAGCGGATGAATCTTCAAGGCTTGGAGAAGAGGAAAGGCTACTTTACAAACACCACGGAGTTTGGATTTCTAGAGGCCACCCAGGCCAAGAATACATCCCTGTCGCACTCATTGCTGCAGTACTCGTTGTCCCAGTCCTTACTGATGACAGGAGGGTTCTCACAGCCAGACCTCACACATCGAGGCTGAGGTGACAGTGTCACAGGGATCCACTCACCAATTCAACATCCATCTGAGAAGGAGACTCCACCTCAGGAACTACATCTGTGATCATTTCACAAATTGTCTCAGGAGAGGTTGCCTCCGCTGTATGGGCCTCGGGGCTGCAGGTCAGAGGCTGCTCAGGGCTGCTCTCCACAGCTGGAGGGATCAGGGCAGTCTGCATTTTTAGAGTGGGTGGAGGCACAACCTTGCTCTGCAGTGGAGGCGGCTGCTGTTGTAAATTTATTCTAACTTTCTGAGGTGGAGGCTGTTGCATGGCCTGAAGTGGGGGCGGTTGCTGCGGAATGGTGACTTGCTGTTGAGTTGGGGGCTGAGGCATCTGTTGCAATGGAGGAGGCTGGAGTCGGGGTGGAGGCAGTTGCATAGAAGCAGCAGCTGCAGCTGCTGCCTGCAACACTGACCGAGTGACAATCTGGGCCTGCTGGCTGGGCTGAATAGTAGCTGTACTTGTTTGGCCTAACTGGAGCCCACGGGAGGTAACCACAGTGGCTGGGATAACAGTAACCATTCCTCCCTGAGACATGGTAATAGAAGAAGGCAACATTTGTTTGGTAATAATCAACTTGGTAATATTGGGCTGACCTTCAGCCCCTGAGGATGCCTGGTTTGCCACATAAGATGAAAGTGTGGAATTAACTACAATGCAAGGGGACAAAGCAGGTGACTCTGTTGAGGCTGGTGCTGGTGATGCTGGGTCAGCAGCAGTCACAGGAGGAGGTGAAGGAGTCTGTGACTGTGGGACAGGATCTAATTCCACTGTTTCCACAGTAGCCTGA
>NW_026068101.1:2252758-2280394 GCF_014885135.2 Alexandromys fortis
GACCATAAAATCCATACCAATGCAAATTATTCATATCTATATCATATCCCCCTTTAAATGTAAAAGAACATTTATAAACAATATTTGGGAACATGGGCATAGTTTTTTCTCTCCAAACTGCTTCCTGCTGAATAGGGGCGTCGTTAATTAGGTTGTTCATGATATAACCTGTTTGCTAGTTTCATCTCAGTTGGCAATTGAGCGAAGCAGTTTTTTGAGGGTGTTCACAGCAACCTTTCAGGAGGGCGTGGTCTGTCATACCAAATTGGAATAGTAGAAATCCATAGGGTCTGGTCCTCTGTGAAAACAAAAGAAGACCCTCTCCAAAGCATCATATCCTTAGACCCAAATTCTGAAGTCATAATATCCTTATATCCATTCTGGTTTAGCTTGGCAGCCCATGTAATGAAATGTCTCTCTGTACTTAGCTCCTTCACAGTTAAAAATTTTAAAGAAAACGCAATGTACATAATCCAGACTCTCTGTGAATTTTCCATTTTTACGTGGCTTATATTTCTTTATTTCTCTTAATCTATAACTATCTGTTCTTCTGTACTCTGTCTCTTTAAAGACTTTACCCTTTCTCTTTTTAAGACATTAACTTTTTAATATTCTTTTTCTTCTCTTTCCCAAGCCTACGTACATTCATCCAACAATGTGATCCATAAAGGTCTTTTATGTCTGAATCTGTCCTATTGTGAATCTGTAATTTCTTCATTATCCAGGAGCATTTCTTAAAATGTTAAGCACTTCTTAAAAACTTAAGTTGCACCATGTACAGGTAATACGGGACTGCCTGTGTCCTGCCCAGTCTAGACCTTAACTGCGCAGTTTTAAGGTAATTACAGTAGTTCCTGCCTGAGACCAGCACAGTTCAGCATGGTGGAGCTGAGCCAAGCTGCTCCTGCCTCAGAGCCATTTGGTGTCCCTGAGCCACACACAGTTCCAGGTACACAGCAGTCCACATTGTCATCAAGCAAGCCATAAAGCTTTACTCCAAATGCTCCATTCAAAAGCTCTGTCTCCCACAGGAGCCAGACAGAGATCACAATGGCGGCACAGCCCAGAAAGCCGGCATTTTAAAACAGCCAGGTTTTTCCTGCTGCCGAGTCAGGACAATTTCTTTGCGGCACGCAACCCAGAAACAGCAAAAAGCTGTCTTAAATTCTCTCTCTCTCCTTTTTAAGCCCTCTCAGGTTTTTAAGTGGATTTAGCCCATCACGTCTGGGCGCCATCTGTTGAAATAGGAGCAGAGGGGCTGCGTCCCCGGCACCCAGCTGCCCGCATGGCTAGTTTATGCCCAGAAATAATTACACACAAACTGTATTCATTCAAACACTGTCTGGCCCGGCTAGTTCCAGTTTCTTATTGGCTAGCTCTTACATATTGTTCTAACCCATTTCTAATATTCTGTGTAGCCCACGAGCTGGCTTACCAGGGAGGATCTTAACCTGCGTCTGTCTGGAGCAGGAGAATCATGGCGACTCTCTCTCAGCTTCTTTTTCCCACAATTCTCTTCTGTTTACTCCACCTACCTAATTTTCTGTCCTATGAGGGCCAAGGCAGTTTCTTTATTATTACAAGACTCACCTCCATCAATCGTCCTTATACTTTACATTTATTTCTACTTTTGTTTAAGGTATTACTTATACAGATCATACCTATACAGCTTGCTTAATTATGAAATATGAAAATTTTAGTCCTTATAAGCTATACAAGATAATAAAAAATACAGGCTAAAAGTCAACCATATCTAGCAAACTTCTAGTCATGTTAGTTAGGTTTTCAAGTTAATATAGAGTTATATCTCACATAGATAGGTAATCTTCAAACACTTCAAAGACCTATAAAATATAGCATTTAAAATGTTTTCATAACCTAGAATTTTCTTGAGATAAGATGTGTCTGCTCCTGGCAGTACTAATTACTTCAAAGAGAATGATGGGATTTGAAGAAATTTGTCATAGTTTGCTTTCAATGTAACAAAGCTTGGATCAGAAACTGCTCTTGCCTGGATTACTTGACAGTATGCTGTATAAACTGGACATGCAGGACCCACAGGAAAATGATCACTAAAATTTGCCAAAACAAGGTGGGGTACTCCTTCAGGGTTCAAGCTTTATAAAGAGTCTGCCAAATATTCTGGAAAGCAATGGATGAACTGCCAAAACAGGTGGTACAGTCCTTCAAAATTCCTGCTTCACTAAATAGTCTTTCAGATACTCTAAGCCTGTTGGCTGAAGATGGTTGCCCCAATGTTACAAAAGAACTTTGGGTGATTGTCCAGATGTCTCCGCCAAATCTAGAGTTTTCTCAGGTAATAATATATTCTTCTGAGATCTTTGATGGGGTTGAAGACTACATAGTTATAATTATAGTTTTCTTAGTCATGATAAAAGATCAATTAGATATGAAACTTTAGACTCACGAAGATAGAATGGATGATAGACTATTTTCTTTAATCTTACCAAATATAAAAGACTAAATATTGAAACTAATTCTTGCTTGATAATTGTTTTGCTATATGTAATTTTGCTATGTTAAAATTCTTTTTGATTAGATAGAAAGGGGTAAATGATGTGGGTTGTCTTTTTCTATGCTGTGAATGTGTGTTTCTCTCATCGGATGATAAATAAAGCTGCTTTGCCCTATGGCAATGCAGGGTAGAGCCAAGTGGAAAATCCAAGCAGAGATACAGAAGGGAGGAGTCTGGGAGATGCCATTCAGCCACCCAAGGAACAACATGCCAGCAGATCAATAATGCCATGGCCACATGCCAATACTTAGATAAATAGAAATGGGTTAATTTAAATGTAAGAGCTCTCTATTAATAAGCCAAACATTTATAAGGAATATTAAGCCTCTGAGAGATTATTGGGAACCAGTGGGCAGGATATAAATCTCCAATTACAGGGTTGAGTTTACTGATATGTGTTTGTCATTAGCCTTCATCCCAGGGCAGGTGTCACAGGCACTTTGGGATTTTGTATCCACCATAATACTTTCTACCAATCCTCTGGCTAAAAGGAGAAATTGAGTCTTGCATCTTCAAAAGCGATAACTGACTGGGTTAGAATTCTTAACCTGTAACTAGGGTCTGTTGAAAACCTACGCTCCAGGCACAGCCATGGGCTGCTCTTATGACATTGGGATAAAGAAATAATTTAGAGTTCCCAGTTGCACAGTAATTTCTGGGGTAGATAGAAGTACAGATGTAGTTTACATAAACACACACACACAACCAAAAAAAAAAAAAACCTCAAGTAGCTGGCATTTACACCATGGTTTCTGAGACTGGATAGAAGCACAGATGTGGTTTATATAAACTCACACAGACACACACACACACACACACACACACACAAGTAAAACTTAAAAATGAAAGCATTCTCACAAAACAATCAGGGATAGATATATGGAACTGCAGGAGCCTGTTTTCTTTGACAGTTGCCTTACTATTGTTTTCCTAGACCAGATGAAAAACTGACTCTTGGAGAGCCTCAAAGAGCATCTGTGCTTTGCCATGTCACCGGTGTGGGCTTAGCAGTGGATGGCAGGGGACACAGATGGGTACCCTGCTGTCGCCAACTCCCTCTTTGCTCCTGAAGGAATAGCAGTGTCAGGAAAAGGAGACTATGAGCTTCCTTTGCTCTATCTAGACTTGGAAGCTCCTGGGCTATTGAGCAATCAGCATTTCACAAAGACTTCACCTTTTTATTCTCCTGATCCCATTTCAAAGACCAGCAAGAGAAACAGCCACAAACACTGGCTAGGAACCTAGCTCCTGAACACACACAGTCCTGCATGCTGATACCTACCATACACACAGCCCTGCATGCTGATACCTGCCACACACACAGCCCTGCATGCTGATGATACCACAACACAGCCCTGCATGCTGATACCTACCATACACTCAGCCCTGCATGCTGATGCCTGCCACACACACACAGTCTGCATGCTGATGATACCACACACACACACACACACACAGCCTGCATGCTGATGATACCACACACACACACACACACACACACACACACACACAGCCTGCATGCTGATGATACCAGCTTTGTGACCTTGGACTAGATCATTTCTCTAGCCTTCAGTTTTTTTAGCCATCGGTTGGGGAAATGTGCCTACTTGTGTTTGCTGTTAAAATACAATGAGCAGTAGCCTTGTTGACAACAACACAGAGTCAGGCACATCAGTGTCCAAAACATCTGGGTTGGTTGTTGTCGGTTTACACCTGGGAGTCATGAAGTGAAGGGCTTAACCACCTTCTTCTGACCTGTGCTCTATAGTACTGAGCATGTGCACAGACATCTCAGGCCTTTGCTGCTACTTCTCTCTCTTCCTTTCCTATACCTGTAGAAGTTACAGACAATATTCGCAATGTGAAAGGGGCAGGCTTCTTGCCATTATCTTCCTGCCTGCTTCTTCCACATTCTCGCCACTTGTAGACAAATGCAAGGGCCTCACCTTCACTCCCAGGCCCCACTCCTCCACCTATTAGGCTCCAATTCCACGGACTTTTCCTTTTATTGCCTTTTATCTACAGTGAATAGATTCCTACTCTGTGAACTAGATCTAACCTCAGAAATCTTCTCTTTGGCAAATATTGTGTTAAGTAATAAAAATCAGGTTTTGTTTTGTGTTTTAAAAGGAAATTTCACCACTAACATCAGGAAACGATGCCCATTGTGGTGCCACCTTTCCTGATAGCAGTTTCCAGCTGAGTAGCAAGGTTATGTGGCATCTCAGTACCCATCTGTCCTTAAAGCTTTCATTTAATTTCGTAAATTAAAACATTTGAATCCCAACATGCACTAACTGGAGGACTGACTTTAACGTGATACATGACCTTCTTATATTAAGCATGAATGTACATGAATGCCTTTTCACCTGAACCATGGTGAAAATACTCAAGACGATGTGAAAGAGTCTATCTGCCACTTGAGGGTGTCACTGTCTTTACTGTCCGTATCTGGCAATATAGAAATCTGCATTTACATTTTACCTTTCCTGTTTAAAAACGGAATAAAATCACCTGGACACATGGAAAGGTTAATGCCAGTATTATAAAGCTTGCAACTTTTCAGTTCCATGCTTGTTAGTCTCATTCTGTAGCCCATCAGGACTTCATGTGGAAATTTAGAGAACACGTTAAGCAGGCATGGCCCCCTCTCTTCCTGCATCCATCTCTTGCCTTGAGACCCTGGACCAGTAGCTTCACTTTTCTAATCTTGGGTTTTATCATATGTAAGCTTACATATGTTGTGTTACATGGCGTTATAATTCCTGGCACAAAATAAGCACTCACTCAGTAAGTTTTGACTGTTGCTATTTAGAGTAGGATACTCAATCCCTCTTAGTTGAATAGATGCTTGGGCTTTCCTAGGTAGGGCTAGCTAGGTTCAGCCTCTGGAAGACGGAGATGGAGTGTCCCTGCTACGACTGGAAACTGCCTGGAACTAGTTCTGCCTCCAGTGCCTCCACCCCCCATACTGACTTGTGCACAGCTTGACTTCTGTGCCACGGTGGCTTCCTTGCTTAGAGCAGAGTTAATTTCCCTCCAACACCCTTCTCCACGGTCACTGATGCTATTTCCCAGTAACGTTCAAATGATTTCATTGGACTTTTTAAATGGCTGTGAAAAATGTGGAACCAATAGTCCTAGTCTAGCTGACAGTTTTAATTGGAGTGTCTGTGTATGTGTGTGTGTGTGTGCTGGTTAATTAAACGAGATATTTTTAGATGTGTGTGTTCATTAGTCCTTTGGAACACCTCTTCCTTCAGATATCTAAAATAAAACCAGGTAAATTTATGGTCTGGTTAGAAGCAATTAACTCTTTATCTCATGCTAGCCCAGTAGATTCCCTCCTGGGACTCTTGCTAGAAGCCAGAGGAGGGCAGAATGGCAGGATGGATGCAGCACCCGCAAAGTGTGTTACCTCCTCCCTCCCTATGAGGATTGTCCCCCAAAGTCAGAGCTCTATGCTGCAGAGGCTTCCTCCAAACCCTTCAGAAGCGGTGACTTCTGCACTTTTTATCAGAATTCAGTACCACGAGTCGCTGAACCCCTGAAGATGCCAGGAGTTCTGCAGGCATCAGGAAAGGGGCGTGCGTGCACTCTTGAAAAGGCCATCCCCAGGTTCTCTCTAATCTTGGACACTGATTAAAGTTATATTAAAACCATTTTTTATAGAAATGGAGTTAAGATTATAAAAAAGTCAACCCAGGCATGTGCTTGCATGGGTATGTATGTGAACCATAGCGGTGTCATTAGAAGCAGGATTTACATAAGGCTCGATGCCAATGAACATCCTCAAACAGGCAGCGTTTGTGAAAGGGAGGTAATGTAAGTGGTTTCCCGGTACCAGGGATAACAACTGACCAGGACTTCTACATGTGACAAAACTGCACAGAACCAAATGCATGCAAAAAGGGAAGGAAAAATGAGCAAGTTACTGATACCATTGCTGATATCCACTCAGTATACAAAATATTGTACAGGAAATAAAATAAAAAGTAAAGAAGGTGTGTTGCACTCCTGAGTAGACTCCTTAGCCGTGGCTAGAGCAGTAAATGAACAGTCCTTCAATCAAATCATGTTCCCAGCTGTTGTGGTAGTGGAAATAGCTTCACCAAAGCCTGCTGTTTTGTGCAGTGTCTATCAGGGAACGACAATGCGCTTGAATTCTCCACAAGTCTCATCAGTTCAGTACTGTGCATTTGGCTTTGTGCATAGTCAATAAATGCAATGTAGCTCTGCCTGTGTCCAAGGGGTAAACATATTGAGTTAACAAAGGGTTAATAGTTTTTTTTTTCATATTTAGAGCTTTAATGCACAGTTTATAAAGGTTTGTTCCTGTCGTAAACATTAGCCGCTGTCTGGTTAGTCATCAATAACACGGAACTTATGGGAAATCTCCATTTTTCTATTGGCCTTTGTTGCCATCTATTTCTGTAAGACTATTGACTGATTGACTTTTAGGAGTGGGGGCAACTGAGGAGACAACCCTTTCTCTGCTTTTGACTCCTGTTTTTCTTGGCACCATCGATTTGATTTATACACTCAGTTTCCACACTTGTGAGAGATTGGGCTTGTTTCTGTAATTTCCCCCTCCTATCTCTGCATCGTTCCTTTCAGTGACCCTTCACAGGGGAAAGTGACTGGATGGATATCGTGACAATACCTTAATTCATTTATGGCTAATTCTTAAACCAGATTGCCCCCCAAAAGATAGTCTATCATAAATGTATTTAAACAATTCTAATATTTTAAATGCCTATGATTAAATGTGCCCACTGACACAGGAGGGAAGTGACTTCTCTTAAGTTAAATGAATTTGCAGAGCATAGTAGAATTTCAGTCACTGTGACACCCCAGAAAGCTGGAGGATTGTTTTAGGGGTGCAGGCTTTCCCACACTGTTTGGGAAATAATATTCATACAATTTACCTAAATCAAGCATAAAGCCTTGTTACTTCTGAATTTTCATTATATTAAATTTTAAAATCTATATAAAATAGAGAGCATTGAGAAACTCTTTGCAAATCTTCCATTCTCACTGGATTTTAAGGTCTCTAAAAGCAGGGACTATGTCTTTATATGTCAATACTACACAGTATTTTGTAAACTTACACCGAATAAATTTAATATCTGAATAATATTTATTCAGTTAAGAATAGTATAGTTAACTAGCATTTTGGCAGATTCCAAAACATGTAATTGTACAAGAAAAGAAAACACAAAAACACTGTTGTTGTACTCATGGTCTCAGATTGATGATGCATGTTAACTAACATCACATTTGACAACCGTGTCTTAATATCCTTTAAGAGGCCATTTGGCATATCAGTATTAAACATATGTTGTAAACATGTGGATGGAAAGTCCATCTTCATCCATTTCTGGTACAGCATTTCATGTCTGAGGAGATGCTGTGTGTTGTAGAGGAACATAAGCCTGTACTGAAGTCTTCAGAAAGGGATGCTGCTACTCCTTTTTTCAACTGCAACAGCACGAGGACTGTAAACTATCCGCACAATTACTCACAATAATGTGTACTAAACTTATGGGTTATGTGTTCAAATTTCATATGCAAGAGTATAAAAGTATAATTATCATTAGCTTCAAACATAAACCTAAGCTTTAAAATTCCGAGTTATAAAGAAAGGGAGCTCATGTTTGGTTTTTCATTTTATTTTATTTTATTTTTTTAAAATATGTAGCCCAGGCTGTCCTTGAACTCACCATCCTTCTGACTTTGCCTCCTTCAGCAAATCCTACCAGAGTGCACCACCACAACCGTCTCATTTTTATTTTTATTTTTTTATAAAAAAGTCCCTATTGACAAAAAGAGGGCCAGCCAACTTTTTCTAAAACACAGGCTTTAGACTGAACAGTTGCTTTCTCTTGTAACTACTCAGTGCAGCCCTTGTGGGGAGGGGGGGCAGATAACATGGATTAGAAAAGATACAGCTTAATTAGTCTGCAGTTCTTCAGGGTTTCTTACTTTTCTCTAACAGACACCCTATAGTCTAGAGGAACATGGGCTCTATTTTGTGGTGGAGGGCACTGTCAACGAGGAGAGTCACCCAGGGTCACTAATGGGTGTTAGACTGTTGGCAGTAGCAAAGGAAAAGATTAATAATAAACTTTGGAATCTGGAGGACACTATCATGGAGGAGAGTCACCCAGGGCATGATATGGGTGTTACAATGTTGGCAGTAGCAAAGGAAGAGATTAATAATAAACTTTAGAATCTATAGAGACTAGTGAACAGAGTTGGCACCACCTTAAATGGAAAACCAAGTCCCCAGTTGCCCAAGGAGAGGAGAGTAATTTGTTTTTCACCCTGTCCTAGTGATATCAGTTGGTAAATACCTATTGGCTCTCTGTCATGGCAATGTGTGCATAGCAGGTGCTTCAGTACCAGCACATAAGCACAGGCTGAAGAAGTTATTTTTGATTGGTTACTCCCTGCCATTTCTCTCATACTAAAATGATAGCATAGGCACTAAGTTTTTACACCAGCTAAAAGGAAAATGTATCAATCCATTGTTGTTCGACTTAATCCATTCTAAATTGATCGTCCTCCTTATTGTCCATTTACTCCACTGTCCTAAACCACAACTTCAGGAGTAAAAGTGTTTATTTTTGCTGAATTCAAGGATTTAATGTGTGGGGCAACATATCATTCAAGGAGCTGACTTGCAATTTTCTGATTGATAGTGGGCATGTTAATGTACTGTTAGCCCTCTTATACCCATTCTAAAGTAAGTTCCTAACTAAAATCATTATGTCATGACTATAAAATATTTATACAAAAAGGAAGGTGTAGAAATTGAGGACTAGTGTCAAGTTGATATAATGCTAGGAAAATGAACTCGGTGGAAGGAATGCATAGTTTTGCTCCCTGATCAGTCTGTCGAACATAAAGGAGCAATGGAGTACCCCTTCCAGACATCCTACTTCAAAAAAAGGGCTCAGATGCATTCCTATCTATATCCACAATTTCTAATTACAATTGCTACACATTTCTCTTGTGTAGTCTGAAGTATTATGGAATGAAACTGTTTCTCTGTGCTTTCACAGAGCCATAATATGCACAGAGTGTCATTCTCATGTCGGACATTCTCTCTCTGAAACCTGCAAGGCACTAGCTCCTATTGGGAGAGGAAGAGTGTGAGAAAGAAACTCTGGGTAGTGCCCTGTTGATTCTCAGTGTGCCAGGAAGGTCTGAGACTTTCCTTCTTAACCGGGTCTCAGGGAGTGAGCTCCATCCAATCCTCCAAATCCAAGACTTCTGACCAACCCAAGGGGCATGCTACATAAACAGAACTACATTAAAAAAACCAAGGAGGAGCAATTAGGGCAGAAGAAGTCTATGCTCTTGTTAGAAGGATTACTTGCTGAAGTTCTCACGCAGTGTTGTGTGGAGAAGAAGGAGGCCCCTTCTCAGTGACACCTGACTTGATCAAGTGAACAGTAGGTATTTTTTGCTGGCGGGTCATTCCAAAGCCCAAAGGTGACCTGTGTTTGCCCATGTGTTTATAGCATGAGTGTTCTCAGACTCCATCCTCACAGGACTTAATCTTCAAAGCCAAGCCTCACACGATTCCCCGGCTCCTGCTCTCCAGAACTACCCATTTGCCTGGCCAAACCACTGTCAACACTACCATCATGTTTCCAGCCACCTCACAGACCAGCACACAGGGTATTTGTAAAAGAAGTTCTGAGTCTTGAAAACCCTGGGAGCATTTACACATTTACCAACTTGGCTGTCTTTTGAGGAAAAGTTTTCCTTTTCTGTCATTATAAATATCAAAATTTCAAATACCACCCTTGGTTCTCTAAGGAAGTTAAAGTGGAGGGGTGGGTGACAAACACCAGCTGCTCTTACCTGGGTTGCATTTCTGTCTTGGCAAGGGTGCACAAGTGCCTGGTAGAGCTCGGACAAGCCCTAGTGCTGGCGGCTTTGCTCCCAGCCTTCCAGACACTCTGGAGCTGGGATAAAACAGCAGCTGCAGCACGGACCTTGATTTGCTGAAGGTCCAATGAGCAGGTGACGTTTGCACTCACTTTGGAGATAATCCGTGTGCTGTGATGGTTAGAACAAGCCTGCTCTCACCTCTGGGATCATCTCTGTTACTCAGAAATCCATTTAAAAACATTCTTCTAATGGGCTGAGAAAAAAATCAGAGAAACAACACCCTTCACAATAGCCACAAATGGCATAAAATACCTCGGAGTAACTCTAACCAAAGAAGTGGAAGACTTGTTTGACAAGAACTTTAAATCTTTGAAGAAAGAAATTGAAGAAGACGCCAGAAAGTGGAAAGATCTCTCATGCTCTTGGGTAGGTAGAATTAACATAGTAAAAATGGCAATCATACCAAAAGCAATATACAGATTCAATGCAATGCCCATCAAAATCCCAGCAAAATTCTTCACAGACCTCGAAAGAACAGTACTCAACTTCATATGGAAAAGCAAAACAACCAGGATAGTCAAAATAATTCTGTACAATAAACAAAACTTCTGGTGGCATCATGATCCCTGACTTGAAACTCTACTACTACTGAAAACAGCCTGGTATAGGCATAAAACAGACAGGAGGACCAAAGGAACCAAATAAAAGACCTGGATTTTAATCCACACACCTTGGAAAACCTGATTTTTGACAAAGAAGCAAAAAATATAAAATGGAAAAAAAGAAAGTGAATTTAACAACTGGTGCTGGCATAACTGGATATACATGTAGAAGAATGAAAATAGATCCATATCTATCACCAAACACAAAACTCAAGTCCAAATGAATCAAAGACCTCAAAATAAAGTCAGCCACATTGAACCTTATAGAAAAGAAAGTGGAAGTACAATTGAACGCATTGGCATAGGAGACTACTTCCTAAATATAACCCCAGTAGCACAGACACTGAGAGAAACAATTAATAAATGGGACCTCCTGAAACTGAGAAGCTTCTGTAAAGCAAAGGTCATGGTCAACAAGACAAAACAACAGTCTACAGAATGGGAAAATATATTCACTAACCACACATCAGACAGAGGTCTGAACTCCAATATATACAAAGAACTCAAGAAATAGGTCATCAAAAGAACAAACAATCCAATAAAAAATGAAGTACAGACCCAAACAAAGAACTTTCAACAGAGGAATCTAAAATGGCTGAAAGACCATTAAGGGAATGCTCAACATCCTTAGTCATCAGAGAAATGCAAATCAAAACAACTCTGAGATTCCACCTTACACCTGTAAGAATGGGTAAGTTCAAAAACACTTTTGATAACTTATACTAGAGAGGTTTTGGGGTAAAGGGAGGATGTCAGTGTGGCGATTTCTCAAAAAATTAAGAAAAAACCTTCCTCAAGACCCAGTAATACCACTTTTGGGTATATATCCAAAGGATGCTCAATTGTGCCACAAGGACATGTGCTCAACTATGTTCATAGCAGCATTGTTAGTCATAGCCAAAACCTGGAAACAATGCAAATCCCCCTTGACCAAAGAATGGATAAGGAAAATGTGTTACATTTACACAATGGAATACTACACAGCCGAAAAAAAATAACGACATCTTAAATTTTGCATGTAAATGGATGAAGCTAAAAAAACATCATTTTGAATAAGGTAACCCAGACACAGAAAGACAATTATCACATGTTCTGACTCATAAGTGGTTTTTAAACATAAAGAAAAGAAAACCAGCCCACAAATCACATTTCCAGAGAACCTAGACAACAATGAGAACCCTAAGAGAGTCATACGTAGACATAGTATACATGGGAAGTAGAAAAAGACAAAATCTCCTGAGTAAATTTGGAGCATGGGGACCTTGGTAAAGGGTTGAAGGGAATGGGAAAGACAGGGATGGGAGCAGAGAAAAAACATGTAGAGCTCAATAAAAATCAATTTAAAAAAGGAAGGAAAATCCCTGCCTAGATAACACAAAGTTGTCCTATGGTACTGTGCCCAAAGCTCCCATTTCCTTGATGAGCAGATGTCAGGGAGAAGAAACAGGACTTTGGATTGGGGACTTGGTTTTCTCTATAGTTTGTGTTGCTCTGTGATGCCAGCTCCCATTCAGAGCTGGCCAGTTGGCAAGGCTATGGCCTGTTCTGCTTGCTAAGTTGGTCTTTGGGACCCAGCCAGGTGGGCTCCAGAGCCAACACGCCCCTAGAAAGCATTTAACTGCACAGGGTAGGGCTGGCACCTGTCTGATAGCGTGCTGTTGGGGCTGTCAGTGGTTGAGTGCTCTATCCACAAAGAGCCTGACCTTCACTGACTACAGAGTGGAGGCTTGGAGAGACATCCTTGGGGTTCCTCTGTGTGGCAGTTTGTATCTCCAGGATGGTGGAGATGAAAGCCTGGCAAGGCATATCAAGATCCTTTGCTCCAATGGGATGTTTATGAGGGAGGAGGAGGAAAACTAAGTGACCTTGAACATCGCTGGACATTGCCTTCCCTCCTCCACTGTGCACAGACCCAACTCTATCGACCAGCAAGGGAGCAGGCCTGGTGCTGTGGATCAACCCCAAGACTGGATCAACAAGGACACCCGACCTCTCTTTACATGGAAAATGGACAGAGGGCCCAAAAGCAAGTAAGAGATTTGGGCAATCCCCCAGCCTCAACCAGACAGCATCCATCATCTCTTTTGGTGAATGCTAACAGCTCCCATTTCTACCCCCACCAGTTGAGCTGGAGAGTTCCACTTGAACTGGGAACTCCCAGATTTGTATTCCACTTTATGTGGCCCTTGAGTCCAAGAGGATGCCATGTGAGTGATAAGCCATGCAGGCATGTTGCACTGTTATTTTTAGAATGAGGAATTTGATTTGCTTCACCTGCCAATGATTACAAATTCTCTCATGATTTGCTTAGCTCTCAATTAGCTACAATGGAGGCAATTGGAGCACATACATGTGTGTGTGTGTGTATGTGCGGTGTGTGTGCACATGTGCATGTTGGTATGCTCTGTCTGTGTGTGTGCTTGTATATGTGTGTGTTCATGTGAGTATGTTCAGTGTGTGTGGGTAGCTCAGTGTGTGTGTGTGTGTGTGTGTGCATGCACACACACACGCATACATGTGGGTATGCTCAGGCTGGCACAAGTGGGAGCAGTAAAATATCAGAGCAGTGAGGGAAGCTGTGCTTTGGGTGGTGGTGAGTGAGGGTTCTGACTATCTCCTTTTTGGTACTCATTCACAGGCTGCTCCTTTGAGTTAGGTCACATATCACTAACTTGCACACACCCCCCCCCCCAGCAAATCCCTCCTTGTTCTTTTCTTCTCCTACCTATACCCTCTCACCTAGAGCCTTTTCTCCACCAAACCAGTCTTCTAGAATTGAGAGGAGAGAGAAAAAAGAGTGCAGGATTCTGGAGATCAGAATAGCTGTTCTCACTGAGAGAGATTCAGCAGCATCAGGAGCATAGGTGCAGCCGGGCTCCCTTAGGGCCTGCAGCAGTGATGTTACACCAACAAACTTCAATGATTGTACTAACACTCTGTGGTGGTGAGAACAATCAAGCAATACTTTAGAAAGCATTGATCACATTTAATTGTCCAGGCACCTTTGGAGTCACAGAGAGTCTAAGTAACTCATGTCACACTGCTCAGCATCAGGGAAGTCTAGAAGTGAGTGTAGCCAACCCAGATCCTGAGAGGAGTCCAGGACTGAAGGGCAGACGATGACTGAGAGAAATCCCTCGGGGTTGATGAATCCTCTTTTAGGGAATCTTTTGAATCCCATATTTGTTTTTTTATGATGCATGTTAGATTCAGAAAACTGGAAGACCTTAGAGACAGCTGAGAGGGCTGCTGAGAGTGGTGGGAGCCACTGAGGTATCGAGAAAAGGTGTGATGGACGGAGCTTGCAACACAGCAAAGGGTTAATGGTGTTAGAATAGGAACAGAGAATGAATGGAGTCAGACATGGGATGGGGTCACTTAACCAGCCTCTTTGACCTTGAAACCACCCTGACATCTGGACCTTGTTTTTGTATCTCTACTTGATGTGGAATTCCCCTCTGTATGCTGCATATGTTTTATTACCATTGGTTAATAAAGAAGCTGCTTTGGCCTATGGCAGGGCAGAATGTAGTTAGGCAGGAAACCTAAACTGAATGCAGGGAGAGAGAAGGCAGAGTCAGGCAGGCACCATGTAGCTGCCAAAGGAGAAAGATGCCAGAATATTACTGGTAAGCCACAACCTCATGAAGATACATAGATTAATAGAAATGGGTTCATTTAAGATATAAGAGTTAGCTAGGAATATGCCTGAGTCATTGGCCAAACAGTGCTGCAATAAAAACAAAACAAATCAACAGCAAAAACCAAAAACATTCTTCCACAACCAAACAATCTGAGAAAGAGAATTAAAAAGTCCAAGAATTCCTTCTTTTGTTCTGTACTTTGAAGGCTTGTGTCCTTCCACTGATTGAGGGAAGAAACAGCACTAAGAGCATAAGCTGCTGCGAGGAAGGCACTGGAAAGCCCTGTGGAGCACCAACAAACAGCAGATCATGTCTGATTAGAAGGAACACCATCCTGGAGGAGATGGTGGCAGAGACAGAAGGGCCTGTTCCAGAAGGAGGGAAGGGTGGGCACAGGGCATGCATTGGGAACGAACCAGCCATCCCAAGGGAAGGAGCAGCTGCTTCTTAGACTAGGGCATGGCAGGTGGCATTTGAGGCACTAGTTCTGCTCTTTGTTAGGGCAGGGAAATGGGGAGGAGATGATCGCTGAGGCTCTGAGATGAGACTGCTCTTTAGTTGGCTTGAGTTGGGGCTCAATGCACCCTTCTCAAAGGGCAGCTACCCCCTTGACAGCAGCCAGACATCAACAAGAGGGTCTTGAAGGAAGAGTGTCAAAGGGATCTACTCTGTCATTGCTAAGGATTTGGTGGCTCCTGCTGAATATAAGAAAACATCCTAGAGGACATGAAATTAGGTTTGGGTAGGTGAGAACACATCCTGTGGCCTTGGTCTTGGAGAATAACACATATCTTCAGCGTTTATTGGGACACTACCAGGTCCTGCCCCCACCCGGTGCTGCTATCTAGTGGATGCTACTGTTTCCTTCTATTGCCGTGGTGCAACTGGTATCTGAAGTACCTGTGAGGACTCTGAGAATGCCTGTTTTCAGTCTCAGGATAATGCAGTCTTGATCACTTAGCTGGTCTAAAGTATATGTGATATGAGCCCTTAGCAGTCATTTTACGCTTCCAGATCTGAATAAAACAAACATTGAGGAGGTCTTTAAAACCATCTAAATCTCTGCTCCTGGAAGATGGCCCATCTTAGTAATCGAGAGGGGGGGTTGCTGGGAAGAGAATGGATGGGTGGATTTTAATTTTTTGCTGTTTGCTTGTTAGAGAGCTTAGAACAAATCTGTTTTACTGTCCCATGTCTCTTTTCTATAAAAATGAGCTAAAATGCTTGATATTTCGTAGGGTGGTAACGATTAAGAGGACTGATGCAAACACCGAGAACAACTGCGTTGGGTACCACATGCACTGCAGGGGTGAGCTAATTTCCTCCAGGAATTATTCACTTAGTGGCAGGGTCAGGCAGGAAGTTATCTGCTGGCCCTCTCCGGTAGCTATCTTCCCACTCCTCTTTGCTTTCTGTTTATTTTTACTGTTGTTGAAAAGTTTTAATTGAAAGATGATGGACACTTTTTTTTTTTTTTTTTTTTGCCAAGCATCTTCAAGGGAGGAAAAGTCACATTTATGCAGGAAGATGGAAAAACCTCAGGAGGACCTGTGTAAAACATGCCCTTGCATGCAGACTACAATTTGCATCGATCCCTGGGAGCCCTTCATCCTGCACTCACTCCATATTTTGTGGTTGCTTTTTAGCATCTGCCTGCGGCACTTACATCAATCTCACCTACAGGTTTGCGTCTCTGGCACACTGTGAAAATTACAGGAGGTTCTCCAGGCCTCCAGGAAGAAATAAATTGTAGACCACTGCCTCAAGAGTAGACTTTATGTGCTTGTATTCCATGCATCCACCACAACAACTCAGAGGAACTCAGTAAGGGTCACTCGTTGACAGAGCAAAGAGAGTTCAGCTTGTAATGCTGAAGAAAATTCCGTTGATGCAGCCTTGTTGGTTGCATGAGTATCTACCTGCCAATTTCAGTCAGCTGAAGTGAGCTAACACAAGAGAGGTAGGGAGTTGGGAATCCATGTAACAGCAAGGGGCACCATGAAGCAGCCTGTATCTAGGATCCTGGAAGGGACAGGGAAGTCAGCCTCAGACAGGATGTGCGAACACTGAACACCCTGGCAAGAGAGTCCAGTGAGGGCTTTTGCCTTCTAACCTGGAAGAGGCTAAGGAAAGCAATTAGCCAGAAGATTTAAGACCTGAAAGAGGCTTGTTCAGCTGTATCAGGGATGTAATGGAGGTGCTTGAAGGTGCAGAGATGTCATCTGTAAGAGAATGGGGCCAGCAGGTACCTTTGTGGGTACCTGGCTTCCCATGGTAACATCGTGCCCTTTAATGGTAACATGAGATTATTCTCTATCTCTCTCTCTGTCTCTCCCCCCCTCTGTGTTTGTGTGTGTGTGTGGTGTGTGTGTATGTTCATGCATGTAAGTCCATCTGTGCATACCTGTGTGCATTTACTCATAAGTGTACTAGAACGGTGCATTCACATATGAGGACACGGGAAGCTTTCTCCCCTCTGATTTGTGTTTCCATATCTTAACGATCAAAATTATCAAATGTCTTTTCTTGAGTGAAGTGACTGTTAGGAAATAATAGTTTGAAAAAGAACAACACTTAAATCTCTAAAACCAAAACCTCTTTACAGGGGAAAACAAACTTTTGACCTAACACATGACCAGTCTGTGATCACCCAAAGCCAAGGAAGCATCTGTGGAAATGGCTTGTTCGGACATGCCTGAGTGAGAAGCTGTGGAATGTGCCACTTTGCCCAGAAACTCAAATCTGTAAGAGGGTCCTCAAGAAACTCCTGAGTCTGGAATTCCAATTAAAGGCAGGACTTTCACTCCCGCCCATCTTGGGGGAAGGCAGAAGAGCGTCTTGTGTGGAGTGCTGGGTTTGTACTACGTCAGGACTTCTGTCCGAGCAGGGCCAGAGCTGCATGCACAGAAGCAGGAAATATAGTGACAGCCACAAATCGAAGCTTTTCAAGTCTGCTGACCTGACAGAAAGATGATGCATTTCCAATCCACGTATAAAATGTGGGCTCACCTGCTACTCTTCCCATCCCAGGCCTTCATCTTCATCCTTGCACATGACTGAGTTCAAAGTCCCATTTTAATTACTGCATGATATGCTGATAGGAAATCTTACTCTACTGACTCATACATAGCAATGTCTTCATGAGCTAAGGCATGTAATTATAGCCAATCCATGTTGCTTTCCTCAGAGAAATTTCAAACTGATGCTTGTCCTCCTTTGACATGGTCATCAGCAGAGAGGAGATAATACTTGGTATTTCTCTAACAACATCTCCCAAATGTCCCTTGCAGAATTCTAGGTTGGAACAAATATAGTGTTATCTATATTATCACAGACAGAAAGGACAAAACTAGACAGCAATGTCTTCAGGCATAATGGTAGGAAATTATTTATCTTTTCTAGACTTCATAGCTACCCTACATGTCTTGTGAATTTCCATTTAGAAATGAAGAAACTCAGACTCGGGGATAGAGTAATTTTCCCAAAAGCAACTCAAAGGAAGCTATCAGGCTTGAGTTCCAGCCTGTGCTGACTGTCCACAATGTGGGTTCCGTACAATTAATAGCCACTGTTTATCTCACTGTGGTTCGGGCACTGTGATGTACTCTTCATGTGTGCTGTATCTGCTACATTGTCTAAAAGCCCAGTGATGGTATGCGTGCGTGCGTGCGTGTGTGTGTGTGTGTGTGTGTGTGTGTGAATTCTGTGTGTGTGTGTCTCTGTGTATATGTGTGAGTGTGTGTGTAACCCTCTGTATGTGTGTGTGTGTCTATGCATTATTGTTTTCTTATTATTCCCACGTTGCAGCAAGGGAACCTGATAGAGTCATAACTATTAAGAGGCAAAGATGACACCTGAGTCTAGTCCTTCAGTCTGTCTGTCCCTGGGCCCTGTGTACTTCACCATTGTACTAAATGCATTGTCTTCTAATAGTACAAGATTTCCATGAAAGAAATAAAGTCTCCTTATATGGTGTTTTAGCGATCTCTTAGCTTATTTAAGATCAAAGAAGTCAGAAGGTCAGGTAATGATTGGTGCAGAAATGGCCTTGGAGATTGTGGAAACTGCTTCTTTGACTATGGAGGATTGGTGATGTGCAAGACAAGTTCAGGGAAACGGAGTCGCCTTGTGGCTGAGTAAACAGGAAGCCTCTGTGACTGAAATCCACAGGACTCAAACAAATCAAAGTTCTATGTCAATACGAGGTAAAACACCAGAAGAAAGACAGACTGGTGTCCAGAAAGCACGGAAGTTTCTGAAAAGGCAAAAAAACATTTAGCAAAGGGACATTTTGGAGGTACGAATAAAATCCTCAACTATGAAACTCACTGCCCCTATACTGTAAGTGTGTTGTGTAGCCAAGGCACTGCGCCAACACCTAAACAACTGTGAGAAACAGATTCAGGGAGCTACTGAACCAGCACCTCTGAGTTGAAGTTGGAAGTCTCTATCTGGTACCTTTGTTAAAAGCTCCACATGCTGGCCACTGACTTTCTTCCCAAGTCTGGCTCAGTTTAAACCTGATAGTGCTCCAGACCTGAGGACATCACCTCAGCCTGAGACACTAGGCACTGAACACCCAACACTCATTCGGCACCAGAGCCTGGTGCCCTAACCAGGCCACTTCACTATCAGTGTCTGGAAGCACGCAACAGCTCCTGGAGAAGTTCGAGGACAGCCCACAGGAAGCAACAACTTCACATTCCACGTGTGTCCATGGCAATCTGAGCAATGACAGGTCGCAGCTATTTCTGGCCTAGAAAAAGAAAACCAACTGTGCAAAATCCCTCTGTGTCAGACCTTTTGGGAACACACATTCTACAAAATGGGAAAGAGGAAGCTCAACTATAGATGAAAATGTAGCATGGGGAAGGTTGACTGTAGACGGACACCCAGCAACTCAGTCATGTAAGAGAAAGCAGAACTCTCAGAACTAGCAAGAATCAGTTCGGGGCAAGTGTCTGCATTTCTTGCCTAAAGCAAAAATGCTTATTTTGCTTTGAAATGAGTAAAATATGAAAATGTGACCTGTTTCATGGTCTAAAGTTTTAACTTAAAACATACCATGGTTTTTTAAATGATTTGTTGCTAGTTTGGAGTGTGTTGAAATGGCAATCTCACAGAGTCCAAGGAGGCAATGCTCTAAGTACCTCCTTCACAAAATGCCTGAGATGCTGTTGTTGGAGATGCGTAGTTTGGGGGCAAATATATCAGCCAGGCATCTTCATTAACTGATGGAGGGCAGATTTGGCCTATTGACTTTAAAACCTCAATATGAGGTGCAACTCTGCAGAGTAAGATGGGGGTGATGGAGTGGAGGTCAGAGGGCTTCAGAGAGGCTAGAAAATATGCAGAGAAGAGAAGATTCCTCTCTTAAAGTTTACTCTCCTTGAACCCATCTTTTTTCTGATGCCCCAAATAACTACCTACATCAGCAACAGAGCGGACAGCTGTGCCTTCATCAAATACCCCTGCTCAGGGTACCTGGGCAGGGAACACACTGCTCCTTGTGGATGTAGTCTGTAATTGAGTAAAGAGCTGTTTCTTTTCCAAATCAGCCACTGCTGCCAAGTAGTCATGTGTGGTTCTAGGTCTTTCTTTTTCCTCCCTCAGTGGGTAATTTTTAACCAGATCATGTACTGGGTGGTGACATTTGCCTCCTTAGATCTTATCTCCCTTTTTAAAAACTACTGCCACCAACCCCACATCGACATCCTTTACTGGTCTTGAAGACTCAAGACTAGCGTCTGAAAAGGTAGCTTTGGCTATGGCTGTAATCAGCTTTTTGTTGTCTCCTTTTCTATGTACCATTGACAGCCCTAGTATTTGTTGGTCACTGACAACAGGAAGAAGAGAAGTTTGGGAGCTTAGGGTATGATGATGCAAAATATTTTTCTTTCAAGAGTGATAGCTATAAAGACTTTATGGGAATGTTGGAGGGACAAGAGACAATAAAATGAGAAAAGAGAGATTTCTAAGATTCCTACAAAAGACAACTATGCAAGAAATTCTAATATAAAACATTTTTGTAAGAGGTCAACAACTTTGAAAATGAGACTAGTTGAAGTACTGTCTCTTTAAAATATCTATTTCATGGATTTTAAATAAATCAATTGCACTGATATACCATTAGGTACGTGATAATATATGCACATATTCACGATAATATATGTACCAGTAAAAGGCATTCATCACGTTGGTTCAGAACTAGCATAGAACAGAAAAAAACATGGAGAAATTTCTGAATGAACTAAATTGTATGTCTAAGTGAAGGAGGAACTGTAAGGAAGAATTGCTATTTACTGGGATCAGCTAAGAGAGGGGAATGCCACACAGAGAGCTCTTGAAATCTGTTCGGCAGGGCAGAGTAGCCAAGACAGGGAGTCTGGGACACACGTGGAAGACAGACAGGGGCTGTTAGAGCAGTCTAGTCCGGCAGCCTTGGGAGGCACATCCAGAGGTTGTCTAGCAGATTTCTTAGCAGAGAGGTAACTTCGTATGAAGATATGATGAGAAGTAGGTCAAGCCTGATTGCTGGAGAAAAATCAGGCCACACTCAGATGAACCCGAGGGAATGGGCCAAGCAATGTTTCTCCTGTAGATGAAGGGAGGGCCTGCTTTCTTGTCTCTGGGCACTTCTTAGATGGTTCCTTTTCACTAAGACTTTGGGGAAAAGTCCTTTCTCAGTGACCCCAGCCTTTCTCCTAGAAGGGACACTGGCTTCCCTCTGTATATCTCTTTTGAGATAAGTCAGCAGCAAACTTATCATGGCCGGGGACCTGGAAATATTCTCCTAGGTGACTGAAAAAAGACACACATGTTGCATCTGGTTGCTATCTCCATTTTTGGAATCTATGGAAATCATTTATCTGAAATTTCAGATTAAAAATATAAGACTCTCATTTGAAAGTGACTCTTCAAATGAGAGGGGCAATGTGTTTTAAAAATTGAGTTTGAGAAGACACCCCTCTCCCAATTATTTTTGAGACTGGTTTTCTTGAAGAATTGAAAGGGACTAGAGAAAACTCACTCATTAAATCTGACTCATTCTTAATCTGCTATGGGGTAAGATGAACATTTCAAGGGGAAGAAGAGCGGTCCTGATGGAGGAGGAAAGCTTGCTTTTCTTAGCCTTCATGGGCCCCAGAGAATTAGGAAGCCCTGGGAGATTTACACCAGACTAACAGAGGAGCAAAGCACCCTACTGCAACTTTTTGCCATGATTTTTTCCTATTTATCAAGAAATAGGAAACCTTCATGCATTGGATTTTTCCAAACTGATTGCAAGTGCATTTTATGCTAATGTCTGTTAGGTTCACGAGAGACATTTGACTTTCTACTCTGAATTTTAGGCATGGAGGAAGTATCATGCTTGCTGTGTCGTACTTATGCATCTGATGAAAAAAAGAGGATTGAACATTAAAAACTGAAGGTCATCTGTACGATTGTCCCAATAGCAATCTGTGTACCTTTAACCCGGAGGAGGAAAAGTAATTACCCTTTGGCTTCTGGTGACCTCAACTAACCTTTGTTGAAGGGCCAGAGAAAATAAAAGCTGACCATCAGCCTGCCCTGGCTGCCCTGGGCTTAACCTGCTGTGTGAATGCGGAACAACCCAACAATAGGAGCAGAGGGTGTTGCCATGGAAATAGCCCTGGATGAAGGAGTAAAACCCAGAAATTTATCACAATTAATTGTTTTATTAGGAGCCTCCCATCTTTTGGATTATTCCCTGGGGGCTGCGAAGGGATGACTCATTCTCATTTAGATCTTAAAGAAAAAATCTGCTCGAATAAATGAGTAAAACCATTTGAGGTTGTGGCCGGAATTGGACAGCTTTGTGAGAGACAGAAGGATCTATAGCTTCCCATCATCTATAAAGATGCAAATGCAAAAAGCCAGGACTAGGGCCAAAGAAGCTCGTCCCACTAGGCACACCAGCTAAGGTGTTGCTTTGAGCATCTGGGCAAGCTCTGGAGTATCCGGGTGCCTGTGTAACAGTATAACAGTGAGCAGATATGGGTTGCCACATGCCTTTGTTAGCTTTTCTGCCAAATGGAGCCCAGGCTCAATATGGTTTTGGTGAACCAGTTTATATCTGAAAATAGAAATTTGCCATCCAGTTATGCTCAGATTGAACTGGCATAATTCTGCCTGCTCCCAGCTAACTGGAGAAAAAAAAGAAAAGAGAAATAGAGTGAACAAGTAACAGTTCTTTTCTGGGACTTTGGCTAGTCATCTCTCAGGTCGGAGCACTGGGCTCTTCATCAGAGCTAATACTATTTTTGTTTTTAACATTAGAATGCCTTTGGTCTTATTTCTGATGAAACAAAGAAATTAGACTTGAACATATGACTTTTAAAATCATTGCCTTCGTTAATTCTTACCAGGTGGATTAATTGAGAATTTAGGGAAAGGGACCAAATACGAGCTTACCTTTGTTTTATTGGGTGCTGGAATAACAAAGCAAAGCTCATATCTTGTACTTTTAAAATAGTTATTTTTGCTAATTGGTTTCAAAATAATTTGTGGTATCAAAACAAAGCAGGAGACTAAGTTTAGATATTGATTTTTCTATTTAATGGATATTTCATCAGTGAAATTTTAATCACCGATAAAGGCAAGCAAACCGTAGTAGTTGTTTGTTGAAGACCCTTGTTTACCAGGAGATTTGGTTTCATGTCACAGTATAAGGTGCTGACGTGAGTTTCATTTGTGAGCTTAACTCCAGATGTTTATAAGAAATTGATGTTATGTTGGAGCAAAAGGAGTATTGGCTTTCATTAAAATCCAGATAAAAGCGGTGTATAATACAAATAAACTTTTTAAACAAAAAGACTCATTGAGACTCTGTTACCAGTGATGAAATCCAGTTCTCGAACTACTGATAGATCTGTGTCTTGCCTATAGTCAGTCTCTCATTTTGTGTGTTCTTCCTAGTGTGAGGCCAGGATTCTGTCTGCTAACTCCTCAGGTTCCCGTGTTTGCAAGGCCCATTTCAAATAATGTTCTAGACCTGGCTGGACTCATTAAACACGCTGTAGCCACTGGCAGGCTCCCCGTCTTTCTCTGCTACAGATAACAGCCTTCCTTAAGTGGCAGTAACACATCTCTGCTAAACCCGCAGCCAGGTTCTGAACATGCTTACCTTATTTATATTTTGGCATCACCTTGTTGGTGAGTGTGCTCTTGAATTTGCAGTTAGTTTTCTGGTAACTACATACCTGCTTGCAGGGTGTTACGAACACTCCTTCTGGCCGAGGCCCCGACTGCCTTGAGCTTCACGGTCTCCACTCCATTTGGACCATATCCAGGTTTTCTCATTTTCAGCTGTCACCGAGGTGGCTTGACTGAGGCAACAGAATCAAAAGTAAAGACAGTGTCAAGTCCTGTTGTTGTACATGGTTGGGGCAACAGAAGTGTGGGGGAGTGCAGTGATGACCAAGTTCAGTGTAAAATGTTTCAGTCTTTTTTTGCACCAGGAGAAGAGGGTAGGTTCATTCTGCTGATTTGGGGAAGCAGCTGTGATTGGAACTACTGAAAGATAATTTATTATTTATGTTCTACTTCTGCACTGCTCTTTCTGTTGTTGTTCCTAAGTTTATGTCGAGGAGAGAAACTAGCTGTGCTTGCTTAGTCTGCATAGAAATAGTCCCCAAATAATTTTATAAGTAGAATAGATCACATAATAATAAATAATAATGAACTATTGTTATAACCTTAACTATTTTCTAAAGGCATCCACAAAACAGCATTAAATATTAAAAGTCACTTAAAAGACTAGGGCCTGTCTTGCCCTTGCCATTGAAAACAGTTCTTATATCTCTCTAAGTGTCTCCACTTTATTTCCAGTCTTTTATTCCTATGCATGCAAACTCAACTAACAAATAAATGTCCAGCTCTGAGCGTAAACATGACAAGGATATGGATGTATATATGCATATATATCCATGATTATTATATGAAAGCACATGTAAAATATGGCTAAAATTGTCATGTAATAGACTGTGAATATATCTTTAAAGTAGCATGATATTTTAATATTAGAGGTCAAGCTAATTTGTATCACATAAGTATGCTTATTTTTATATTTGTGTCATTTTATCAAGAGAGTTTATATTAATACATTTGTCAACTGAAGATGGGAGTTATCTTTACAGTGATTAAGTAGTAGCAATACTGACTCTAAATTAAGCAAACCTTAAGAATATGATGCTATTCTTGACCCATCTGATG
This sequence comes from Alexandromys fortis, assembly GCF_014885135.2. Taxonomy (NCBI): domain Eukaryota; kingdom Metazoa; phylum Chordata; class Mammalia; order Rodentia; family Cricetidae; genus Alexandromys; species Alexandromys fortis. The sequence goes on from NW_026068101.1 coordinate 2,277,742, forward strand.
TTTAAAACAGCGTCCTGTTTATCATGTGTGGAGCAGTGGATCACATACAGAATGCAGGATATTCTACGGGACTACCCAACTTTGACATTAACACTGTTCTGAGTCAAAGGACATAAAAACATGGTCATGTTTATTTAGCATCAGTTTCCCTAAGAAAAGGACACAAGTCAGCTTTTCAATAGGCTGATGAAAACAGAGTACTGTCAAGTTCCCGACATTTTCACAAACACCGTAGAGAAAGAGGATAATTCACAGAAACGAATTTACATTTATGTAATTAGAATAAATCTATTCCAAAGAAATGATCAAATCTCCCTCTCACAAGATTTTACAAGGTTCATTCTGAGTTTGAGGCAGAAAATAGGAGTATTGAAAAAATTATTTTTCATTTAAAGATACATTTGCAGTAGTATCTTAAAGGAAAAACATTAAGCTGGTGTAAAGTCACAACTACAATTCAGTATACAATAGGACACATACCCAGCTGCGAAGTGGGGCTCTCCCACTGCGAGCTCATAACTACACTTCGTAGTTCAGCTTTCAGCCAGGGTATGAGCCCCTCTAGAAGTTACCTTGAGGATTAAATACCTTTAAATGCGCAGCTCCCTGGATTTCCAGTTAACCAAACTATATTTCCAGCAGGACCTCATGAGGTATAGAGTAGTTTCCTTGTGCAAGCCCTTGCCGTTCGTCTCCTCAGGAACCGGTGCTGTGTGTGTGTGTGTGTGTGTGTGTGTGTGTGTAAAATCCTGTTGATGACCTGACTCTCTGTCAACTAGTGCTTGTCAACCCATCACTAGCCTTGCGTGGGGTGGAGATGACTGGAAGGCTGGAGGGCTGCAGGCCATGCATCATTTTCTCTTTCTCAGTGCACTTTAATATGAACATGGCATCAAGACTCTGAGGAGAGGAGGGGAAAGCTGATCCATCATATAGTCCACAAATTGCAGGCTTTCCTATGTCCTGCAGAGCCAGAGATGGGCATTATTGCTTCAGGAGGAGAAAAAAGAAAAAAAGGAAAAAAAATCTGGCCACAATTTAAAAATAATCTCTGCAGCTGAGCTTGCCTAACCTTCCTCTCTCTTTCCGTTTCTTCTCCTCTCTTTTTCTTGCTCTCCGTACGAGGCCCCAGCTGATTCAGGCTGCATCCATCCATACATAAATCATTCCCCTTATTCTATTGGTTACATGGTACATGGCAAGTATTGATTTTTCTCCGCTGCCTCATTGCTGGAGAACACTTGGTTTTTGTGAGACAGAAAAAAAAGAAAAAAACAAACAAAAAATACCCTCACCATAGTTTTGTCTAAATCAAGTAATAATCACGTATTTTTGTGCTATGTTAATGATAAGCATGCCCCCAAAAGCACATTTTCTGAGGTCTTTTACCCTCTATATGAATGTTTTCAGTAGATATTGTCTCTAAATTAGAAAAAAAATCCAGTTGAAAAGGGCTTGGATTCAGGAAGCAGGATGTCATATAAAGAGGGTGATGGTTCTAACTGCTTAACCGGGAGGCTCTGGTTGGTCATTACTAACTCCGGGACTAGAAGGAAGTTTTGTTAAAATCCATTGTGCTCAAACAGGAATCAGGAAGTGAAAATGACACCATCTGGGTAAATAACACATGTGTGATAGGAAAAATAAGAAAAATAAAAGGTATTTACGTAGGTACCCCGTGTGGCAGTGAAGTGTGCGATTTTGTCTTATTCTGTTAAATACACAGTAAAACACCGCCAAACTGTCTCTCACAATGCTCAGGAAATAGCTAAGCGTGAGCCTGTGCGTGTAGGATTCTGATGCCTAAAACTGGGGAAAAATCCTCCTCGGAACCCGAGTTGAAACACACAGGAATCAATATATTTTTGTCACAATCAGCAATTTGTTTCAAAATGACAGTGGCTCTCAGACCCTAGCCAAGAGCTTGTTTACTTATAAAATCTCAAAAGGACTTCCTTGTGAAAGTCATGCTTTCAAAACGGCCACCCCAGGTACAAGGTTATTGTAAGACCACAGTGTGAATTTAAGAACTGTGGAATCTCACTTTTAATTTATTTAAGTAATAATGTGCTTATATTAGAGTTTGCTAGTAATTCAGCAAAGGGTGAATTTAGGAAGAAAATTAATTTGGCACGCTATAGAGGTAACCAGATACTTTCTTTGGGGTTCCGCTAGTGCCACCAGCGAACAAGTTAGCAGTGCACACATGGCAGGTGAGAGCACTGGGTGTTTAATCTGCTTCCCTGCACTAAGTTAGTCACTCCCTCAGAACTCAACTCAGGAAAGCTCTGCTAGCGGATTTCTTATGTGTACTGGTCTGTTTGTTTACATGATGGTCCTTGGCCCTGACTCCAAGTCTCTGATAAGGTCTGCCAAACAGAAGAACCTGTGAAAGTGGCTGCAGGAGGGCTTGTTGAGTGCGATGCAATGGCCCAGACGTTTGAAGTACCTTACATCTCCTCTTATTATCCATTTCTTTTCCTGAAGGATGTAGGACATCTCTATGTATGTGACACTGGTAGTTTCTTTTTTTTTTTCTAGAAGGATTTTATTTTATTTTTTTAATTTATTTATTTATTTATTTATTTATTTATTAAAGATTTCTGTCTCTTCCCCACCGCCGCCTCCCCTTTCCCTCCCCCTCCCCCAATCA
>NW_026068101.1:2280790-2289805 GCF_014885135.2 Alexandromys fortis
GCTAAATAAGAAGGAGAACCCAAAGAAAATCCTGAATATTTCTCCTGAATATTAAACTTCATCAGGCGATGAAAGGAGACAGAGACAGAGAACCACATTGGAGCACCGGACTGAAATCTCAAGGTCCAAATCAGGAGCAGAAGGAGAGAGAGCACAAGCAAGGAACTTAGGACCGGGAGGGGTGCACCCATACACTGAGACAATGGGGATTGGGGACACTGGTAGTTTCTGTAAACTGATGTTTCAAGGGATGCCCCATGAATGAAGATGTTGAAAGAGGGATTGGAAGGCCTGCATAAATTTTTGTCAAAATGAATGTTTTGTTGTTTGTTCATTCTAGTTTTGGGTTCCTTCCTGATTGTTTATTTTTTGCTGTGATGTCATAGCCATATACAGGAATAATGAAGGTTTCTTTCTCGTCCATCTCTAGACAGTGGAAGACTTCATAAAGGACTAGGAACACTTTAGGATAAAAAGGAAACAAAGAAGAAAACAGCACCAGGCAGGCACTTCCTGAAGGTGACCATTCTCTTTTCTTCCTTGTTTCCATTGTTTCAACAACTTGAGCGCCTCCTGATCACTTTATATCAGCGACCTGCTGGGCTAAGGGTGTGCCCATTGCCTTCTCCCGTTACAATGGCATCTCTGAGCAAACATCCAGGAAGGGGAAGCTACTGCCCAGACAGAGGCGAGCATCCCTCCTCAGACTGGGTGCTTCAGACTTCTCTAGACCTTCTTCTCTAGAGAAATAGCATAATTAAATTAAGTACTGAATATCGCAAATGGCCTTTATTTTTATGTTTTGCCTCAATATAAGAATTGTTTCAGCAAGGATTTGAAGTGACTAACACAGAGCCTTGCTCACAGCATACCCTCTAGAGACATTTGTTAGTTTATGTTTGATGCAACGAAGGCCTCAAAGACGAGAAAACTGTATACAAAGCTATCAATTTTTGTACACAAGGTCTGTTGTTTGCCTATTCACACAACTCTTGTTAAATAACCGTATTTTAAGTTCACTTTAAGGGTGGAGAAATTGAGGCTGAGCTAGGAGACACCTGTTGTCAGAGAACATTTAGTTTATCTGTGGTATACCTGAGTGTCAGGCAGACCCCCTCAGTGCAGCCTTGCAGAACTAACATATCAGAAGCTTTGCAATTGCAATGAGAACAACACAGGACATGCCTCTGTGTTGTCACTGTCTACCTATTAATAAAATGACTCACTATAAAAATAATTCCTCTTGCACTTTGTACGAAAGATTTCCCCTGCAAAAATTCCTTGGGAAATCTTTTGAAATAAATTTCATTTTTGGAAAAAAAATAAATGTCTGCATGTTATATTACCTGTGACATTTACCCCACCAGAGGCTCACCTATGGGCAATCCCAGGGTAGCCCATGGAATCTCAGATGGGATCCAGACACTGTCTCTGTGGGCAGGTGCTTTTTCTACTGTAAGTAGAGAGAGTGAATACTCAGCTAAAATGTTAGGTTTTCAGTAAAACTAGAATTCCATTCTTCCTTTATTTTTCTTCTGCATGAGCATTGCCAGGTAAAACAGCAAAGATAGTGAAATTTTCCAGAGAATTGTTTTTGATATCATTTCCTGAGATACTCAAAAAAATAAAACCCTCCAAAATAGAAACCTAGAGTTATGAACTTGGTTGTCTAGCTTGCTGTCAGCCCCTTAGCACAGGAAGAAAATGCAAACCTGTGTTGACAGGACTCAGATGAGGTGTTCTTATTCAAGCCCCTCTTTCCAGGGCTGTGGTCTCTGGAAGAGTGATTTGTTTTAAAAGTTTGCATGCAAATACTGAGAGGGGGCATTCAAGAATGTAGCAAGCCATGATGCAGTGAGTAAGCAGATAAAACTTTGGGCACACACTCACCTTTATTCCTATGATTCCCTCTTGTGATTGATCACCTTTTGGCCTTTCTTAAAGAGCAACTTCCAAGCTGAGTTCCGGAAGGATCACAATGACAGTGGCCACCAGAAAGAATAAGAACAGCTCTGCAGCCAGTAACAGCAGTGAAAATCCTAGCAAGCAAGTCACTGTCTGAGAAGTGATCTGCATTCATTTTGTGCCCTAAGTAGGTTAAAGGTGGAGCAAGATATCCTTAGCTAGAACATTTTTTTTTCTAGAACTGGTAAGAATGACAGAATGGTTCACCTGAATCTATTGTTTAGCATCTACAATGTGTGTTACCCATGTGTGTTACTAAGTAACTGGGTGGGACAATTATCAACAGCTGGCCTGCTAATCTTCATGCCCTTTGACCCCAGCCAGCTAAACAAAGGACCTCAGACAGCTCACAGACAATAGCCACACACGTAATATTTTATTTAGGAAGCGTCAGAAGCCACAGCTGCACACTTCAGGGTTCGATGTTTTATTGCGGATGCTTCACGTGCCAGTGCCTGCTCCGCTGGAAAAAATGGGAATCCACAGCAGGTCCTTAGAAGAAGGCTGTCCTGTGATGCTGTAGGGGCAAAAGAGCCCCTTTGAACACTAAGTGCAGAGTTTTCTTGTGTATGAAAATCTAGAGGTAAAGAAGACAAATTGAAATGTGCTACTCTGCATTTTCTATAGACAGGTACTGATTAGGATGCTGACAGCAAGCTAGCTTGCTGTAGTAGATTGGAAATGGTTAGATAATAGATACAGACCACTATTTAGTACTAACTGAACCCAAGCGGATTAGAATTAGATATACTTATTCTATATAACCCTGTGCTAAGGCAGGATATGTAAAAACTATGTAAGTTTTTCTAGACATGGGGTAACAAAAATCAAAGATACTTCTGTTTGCATGTATTATTTATACTCATTCTTAGAAGACTTACATCTTCAAATACTTTTTTCTGTATCTTTGACCCTACCTCTAAAGACAGTGCTTCAACTTGTAGGCTTATACATATTCCACAGATAGACAGCGTGCAGGTGAGTTGGTCCATGGCTCACTGGACCATCCAGAAGAGTTTTATTTTTTTAGTATTTTTGTATTTTTGAATTTTAAAATTATTTTTATTGATTTTTATTAAGCCATACATTTTTGTCTGCTCCCCTGTCCTTTTCTCCCCCCCCCTCCCCTACTACCCTTTCCCATGGTCCTCATGCTTCCAATTTACTCTGGAGATCTTGTTTTTTTTCTACTTCCCATGTAGGTTAGATCTATTTATGTCTCTATCTTAGTTTTTCAGTCTTGTGGAGTACAGGTTTTTGAAATATGACCTAATAATTCTTTGGATTTTCTCCATGTCTGTTGTTAAGTCCCCCTTTTAATTTCTGATTTTGTTAATTTGGATATTCTCTCTCTGCCTTTTGGTTAGTTTGGATAAAGATTTGTCTATTTTGTAGTTTTTCTTGAAGAAGCAATTCTTTGTCTCATTGAGTCTTTGTCTTCTATTTTGTTGATTTCAGTTCTCAATTTGATTATTTCCTGCCATCTAGTTCTCCTGAATGAGTTTGCTTCTTTTTGTTCTAGAGTTTTCAGGTGTTCTGTTAACTCACTAGTGTGGGATTTTTCCAGATTCTTTATGTAGGCATTTAGTGCTATGAACTTTCCTCTTAATACTGCTTTCATTGTGTCCCATAAATTTGGGAATGTTGTGTGGTCATTTTTATTGAATTTTAGGAAGTCTTTAATTTCTTCCTTTATTTCTTCCTTGACCCATTGATGATTTAGGTGAGCATTGTTTAATTTTCATGTGCTTTAGACTTTCTGGAAGTAGGGCTGAGTTCTAATTTTAAGCCATGGTGATCTGATACATGGAGTTATTCTGTTTTTTTTTTTTTTTTCTTCTGTATCTGTTGAGGTTTGTTTTTTGCCTAGTATGTGGTCAACTTTTGAGATGGTTCCACGAGGTGCTGAGAAGGAGGTATATTCTTTTATGTTTGGATGGAATGCTCTATAGATATCTGTTAAGTCCATTTGAGTTATAACATTTGTTAGTTCCCTTATCTCTCTGTAAATTTTCTGTCTGACATACCTTCCCAGTGGTGAGAGTGGGGTGTTGAAGTCTCCCACTATTAGTGTATGGGGTTTAATGTATGATTTAAGCTTTAGAAGTGTTTCTTTTACATATGAGGGTACCCTTGCTTTGGGTACATAAATGTTCAGTATTGAGATTTCCTCTTGATGGATTTTTCCTGTGACTAATATGAAATGTTCTTCTTTGTTTCATTTGATTAATTTTAGTTTAAAGTCTATATTTTTAGATATTAGGATAGTTACACCAGCTTGTTTCGTAGGTCCATTTGACTGGGATTTTTTGTCAACCCTTTACTCTGAGGTGATGTCTGTCCTTGAGGTTGAGGTGTGTTTTTTATGCAGCAGGTAGATGGATTCTGTTTTCATATCCAACCTGTTAGCCTGTGTCTTTTTATAGGTGAGTTGAGTCCATATATATTAAGATATACTATGACCAGTGGTTGCTATCTCTTGTTATTTTAGTTTTTGCTGCTGGTAATGTTAGTGTGTTTTTCCCTTCTTTGGGATTTGCTGCTGTGAGAGAGCATCTATTCCCTGTGTTTTTGTAGATGTAGCCAACTTCCTTAGGCTGATGGGCTGTAGTTTTCCTTCTAGTATTCTGTGTAGGGTTGGGTTGGTGGCTAGGTATTGGTTAAATCTGAGTCTGTCATGTAATATTTTGTTTTGTCCTTCTATGGTAATTGATAGTTTTGCTGGCTATAGTAGTCTGGGCTGGCATCTGTGGTCTCTTAATGTCTGCATAACTCTTCACCAGGACTTTCTGACTTTCATTGCTCCCATTGAGAAATCAGGTATAATTTTGATAGGTCTGCCTTTATATGCTACTTGGCCTTTTTCCTTTGCAGCTCTTAATAATTTTTACTGTGTATGTTTAGTGTTTTGATTATCATGTAGTGAGGGGACTTTTTTTTTATCCAGTCTATTTGGTGTTCTGTAAGCTTCTTGTATCTTCATAGGCATATCTTTCTTTAGGTTTGGAAAGTTTTCTTCTATGATTTTGTTATATATATTTTCTGTGCTTTTGAGTTGAACTTCTCCTTTTTCTATACCTATTATTGTTAGGTTTGACCTTTTCACGTTGTCTCATATTTTCTGGATATTTTGTGTTAAGCTTTGGTTAGATTTAATGTTTTCTTTGACCGATGAGTCTAATTCCTCGGGGCTTGAGATTCTTTCTTCTGTCTCTTGTATTCTGCTATTTATGCTTTAATTTGTAGTTCCAAATAATTTTTTTTATAATTTCCAGTTCTATAATTCCCTCAGCTTGTGTACTCTTTATTGTCTCTATTTCAGTTTCCAAGTCTTGAGTAGTTTCTTTCATATGTTTGATTGCTTTCTTTTGGTTTTCTTTAAGGGATTTGTTGATGTCTGCCAATTTTTTGTTTGTCTTTTCCTCCATTCTTTGAGAAAAATTTTCATTTCCTCTTTAAAGCCTCAAACATTCTCCTAAAGTTATTTTTTAGGACATTTTCTTCTGCTTCTTCTATATTTGTTTGTACAAGTCTTGCTGTTGTAGGGCCACTAGTTTTTATTGGTGTTATGTTGCTCTTTGTGGTGTTGTGTGTGTGTGTGTGTGTGTGTTCTTACATTGTTTACCCATATTTTCCTCTGATTGGTGTAGTTGGGGCTATCTGTGTCTCTGGTGATCAGTCTTCCATCTGCCAGTGGATCTGAGGCTCAGATACTTGCTTCTCATTGTGTAGTCAGGGCCATGGTTCCAGACACCCCAGTGGTCACTCCGTATTCCTGGAGGTTGCTCAGCACTCTCAGGGGTCACTCTGCAATAGAAGGGGTTGTTTGGGCCTACTCCTTTGGAAATTACTTGTGTAGGGCAGTTTCTGCTGAGGTTGCTGCCTTGGGTCTGCTCTGGCAGAGGTTGCTGGCTCAGGCCTGCTCTGGCAGAGGTCACTGGATGGCGCCTGCTCTGTCAGATGTCACTGGATCAGGACTGCTACCTCAGAGGTTTCTTATTTATGCCCCAGTCTGTCAGAGGTCTCTGGTTTGGGCCTGCTCCCTCAGCTATGGCTCCCTTGTACCTGTTCTTGTGGAGGTTTTTGCCTCAGGCCTGCTCCAGCAGCGATCATTGGCTCAGGCCTGCTCCTGTGGAGGGGTCACTGCTTTTGGCCTGCTCCAGCTCAGGTAGCTAGCTCAGGCCTGTTCCTACAGATGTCCCTAGCTTGGGCCTGCTCCCTTGGAGGTCCCGGGCTTGGGCCTGTTCCCGCAGTGGTTCCAGCCTTCTCTCTCAGCAGTCGTTCCCTTGTCCCAGAATAGTTTTTAAAAGATATCACTCAATAGCCTTTTTCTGTATATCTCCATAGGGTGTGCTGCGGGCTCAGTAGGCTTTAGTTGCAAGAAATAGAATCATTTCTGATTCCATTAAGAATTCCATTCAGGGGACTGAACAGGTCTTTATGAACAAAAACACTAGACTGCCCACATCAGGGCCATCTATGAGCAGTCTCTGAGAGGACTATCCAAATCAGGGCCATGAACAATGTCTCTCAGAGTACTGCCCATATCAGGGCCATGAGCAGTCTCTCTCAGAGACTACCCACATCAGGGACATGAGCAGTCTCTTTAGAAGGTTTCCCTTCTCTTTCAATCACTGTGCTAGTTGTGAGTGATCATTTAGAATGATTCCAAAAGAAAGCCCAAAGAACTTGTGATGATGTCTAGTATAATGTCACTTCATAATACATTTACATATTGTTGAATCAGTAACTGAATAACTCTAGCTTGACTAGATGGCTATAAGAGAACGGGATTGATCTAGAAATTCATGTTTTTTCTATCTAGATGAATATTTGTATTTTGAGAGAATATCCAGAAGAGCCCAATATTCCTAAGATGGCCACTCATCCTTTTCACTCTACACCATTTATAAAATAAGTTCTATGGATAAGTAATATCTTAGGGCTTGGATTATAGTACTGAACTAGACATGGACTCTTATCTTTTAATGATAAACATAATACACAAATATTTCTCTCAAGGTACCATGGAAGTGTAGAGCAGAGAGTAAGAAGAGGGGATGGATAGGGGGACAAGTATTTTTATATTGTTGGAGACATGTCATTTCAGAGATGTCAATGGACAGGAAGCCGAACTGTCAAGAATCTTACGGGTTATTTTTTTGTTTGTTTGTTTCTTTTTGATTTTTGAAACAAAGTCTTAAATCTGTGATTCTCCTACTCTGGCTGCTCACATCCTTAGAATATACATGTATGATAAGAGAGCTGGATGGCAAGATACCCTTAAAGAGAAAGAATGGAAGGTGCAAAGATCCCCAAGGATAGTCTTATAAGATTGCTATCCTAAAAAGACACTGAGTGACTGGTACCTGGGTCCTCCATAATATGACAGTGGAATTTGCAATACTAAGTATGGATAATAATGTGTATCATTATTGTTCTCATTGTCACATTACAATACTTTGAGATGCTCAATGAATAGTTGTTTTTTAAAGTTTATCATCTATCTATCATCTATCTATCTATCTATCTATCTATCTATCTATCTATCTATCTATCTATCTATCTATCTTTCTATCTAATCTATCTGCCATCTATCTATCCATCCACCCATCCATCTCTCTGTATACTTATTTATCTTTAAAATTAAATATTTAGCACATATTATACCTCACTGTCTTTCCTACTCACATGCAATCAAACCAAGTGTTATCCTTTCAGATCCAGGCTTTGGGTAAAGACATTCCATGATTCTAATTCAGTTTCTAACCTTGTCTTTCAGCCATGTGCCGTATGTCAGGGAAGGATGTGAATTTCTGCCTTTGTAGTCTGCTGCCTTCTTTCAGGCTCTTGTAGTTAGAATTACTGCACTGTTTTTGGTTAGTACAGACAAGAGAAGCAGATGGTCTGATCCCATTTATCAGGCTGGCATAGTTTAGTTACGCTTAGGCTTGTTGAAAATAATATGCTTAAATGACTTAAGGGCCTAGCTGAAGAGATAATCTAAAACAAAATTGTAGAGGCTAAAATACGAACAGATTTTACATATTTCTCTATTCCTGTTAATTCTAGAAATTCTAGCTTTTCTGTATATCTAAAATTACACTAGCTATTTTTTGGTGGTTGAATCATCATTAGCTATTTAGAAATAACCCAAATATCACATATATCTATGGGTAGTTGACTTGGAGTATTTGCTTTCTCACCTAACACATTGTTAGTTTAAATATAAGCTACAAACTCCTGACTGTAGGATAGACACATGGGAAAGGGATTTGTGGGGGTAATAGGTGTTGAAGAAGGCTCCTTCTTTCATACTTGCCAGGATGGTTGAGGAACACCCATTGGACAGGGGGAGCCTGGACAGACAGTCTAGTACACATGACCGTGAGTGGCCAAGAGGATGAGTGTTTGGGAGGTCTTCAGAGAGGTGTGGATAACTTAAGTTTGGAGTATAGCAATGATTATAGAGGTGACTTGAGTGATTCAAAACTGAGAGATAGAACAAAAAATAGTTGGTCGACCCAGAATCTTCCTTCTTTTTTTAACATGTTTGTGGTATCTCACTGATAATGCCAAATTTATATACATCTACCTGTATCTACCATATGATAATATTATTGAGACGTCGATTCTGTTGTCTCATTTATCTAAAAAGAAATACTTTTAAAAGTAATTCTTTCAGGGAAGCACATATCTTAGTTAAAAGAGCCACCTTAGTGTTGGCAAGAGACTTGAACCTTGAGTGGCTCCCAGGAGCCCAAGGCGATGTCCCCAGTTAGTCCCTTGGGAAGCTGAGGATAGGGAACCTGAAAGGACCTTATCCTATAGCAATACTGACGAATATCTTTCATATCACCATAGAACCTTCATCTGGTGATGGATGGAGATAGAGACAGAGACCCACACTGGAGCACTGGACTGAGCTCCCAAGGTCCCAATGAGAAGCAGATGGAGGGAGAACACGAGCAAGGATGTCAGGACCACGGGGGGTGCACCCACCCACTGAGACAGTGGGGCTGATCTATTGGGAGCTCACCAAAGCCAGCT